>NC_066525.1:11141684-11181684 GCF_024679095.1 Eriocheir sinensis
AAATCATCGAATATGCAGCTGCTCCACCCTCTCCATCCTTCCCCCTCCCCTACCTCCTTTACCCCTTTCCTAGTCCTCTTCCTCCTCCTCCTCCTCCTCCTCCTCCTCCTCTTCATTTCTCCGCATCTACATAACGCGCTTTTCTTCTTCCCTTGCACCTCACTTTCTTCTGATTTTCCTCCATTTTTATCTTTATTTGCGTCTCTTTCTCACTGATACGTAGCTATTTTATTTTCTTTATTTTTTTTTCTCTTATGCTCCTATCTTGCCCTTTCTTTCCTGTTCTACTTCGCTTCAGTCTTTCCGTTTTCTTTTGCCTCCTTTCCCTTATCACGGTGTTTCCTCTGCACTCCTCTCACGTATTTTTCTGTATTCTCTTTTTCTCTTTTCTCCTCTACTCCACTTTCTCATCTCATCATTATTCTCTGCCTCGCTGCCACACTCTTCTCTCCTCGTCTCTCCTGTATTGTCCTTCTTTTCTCATTTACTCCCTTCTTCGATCCTCCTCTTCTTATTTAAATCTCCTCTACACCTTCCGGAATCAGATTTGTTTTGTGTGTGTATCTGTATTTGTAGGTGATAACCGAATGTGTGTGTGTGTGTGTGTGTGTGTGTGAGGGGAGGGGGAGGAGGGGGGGATGTGTGTTTGTGTGCGTGCGTACCTTGGTGTTGGCGTCATCGAAGTACACATAAAAATTAATTTTATGAACAGATTTTTTTATCAATTAGGTGTTGCAGATTCGGTATTGGCATAGAGGGGGTGGGGTTGGTAGTGGTGGTGGTGGTAGTGGTGGTGGCGGTGGCGGTAGTGGTGGTGGTGGTAATGGTGGTGATGGTGATGGTGTTGTAGTAATGGCAACGGTAGTGTAAGTGGTAGTAATAATGGTGGAAGTGGTAAGGGTAGTAGCAGTAGTAGTAGTAGTGGTGGGGGTGGAGTTAATGGGGGTAGTAGCAGTAGTAGTAGTAGTGGTGGTGGGGGTGGAGTTAATGGGGGTAGTAGCAGTAGTAGTAGTGGTGGTGGTGGTGGTAATGGTGGTGGTGGTGGTGTCGAAGGGGTGTATGTCCACAGGTAAAACCAGGTGAAGAAGGGCGGACGACGTGTTTGGGTGATGATGATGGCGTTGTGCTCGTAATGCTGCTCCTTATGGTCTTGATGGGGGTGGAGCGTACACGTGAAAGGAGGGGGGTGGGTAGCCGTGTGTGTGTGTGTGTGTGTGTGTGTGTGTGTGTGTGTGGCGAGGCTGATGCAGTAGCGTGTTTCATAATGGTATTTGGGTGTGTGGCGCCTCCTCCCTTTGGTGCAGATAGCGCGATTAAGGTGCCTATAATGATGTTCTCTCTCTTATATACGTGGCTCTTCATAAAGGCGCAGAATCTACATACACGCAACCTACAGCCTCTTGCTTCTCCCTCGGCTGATAGTAAATAGTGAGGAAGATACGGGACGCGAAAGTATTATGATTTGCACAAGTATTGCACGTGTGTCGGTGTCTTGCTGTTTTTTTTTATTTTTTTTTATTCAGCGTCGGGAGAGAGAGAGAGAGAGAGAGAGAGAGAGAGAGAGAGAGAGAGAGAGAGAGAGAGAGAGAGAGAGAGAGAGAGAGAGAGAGAGAGAGAGAGAGAGAGAGAGAGAGAGAGAGATGAGGTTATGCAAAAAAGGGTAACATAAGAGACTTGTATTACTTTTTTTTTCCCTCGTATTCAACTTTTTAGTAAGACTGTGACTCAGAACTCGAACACGGTAATGGTGGTGGTGGTGGTGGTGCAGGTGGTGGTGGTGGCTGTGATCCTTGTGGTGTTTTTTTTTTCTCCACCACAATACAACATTTTTTTTCTTTAGTCGTTGTCCGTAATCGAGACACACACACACACACACACACACACACACGCACACACACACACACACACACACACACATCTCCCAGACCCTAACCTCCCCACATGTATGAGTGCGACTGTATGGACGGGGTTTCTGGGGTGCACTTCTTTATCATATGGCAGGCTGGGTGTGAGCGGGTCCGAGGGGGCTGGTGACAGAGACTTGGACGGCAGCTGGTCAACCTCTTGTAATAGTAAACCACAACGCAATATTCTCGCGTAACAAATGTGCCTCCAAATTTATGCTGTCATTCCTCCCTGTTAAATAAGAGTGCTGCACGGTTTATGGAGCAAGAAAACTGCTCGAAAAGATATATATAGTTATACGTATATCGCGGGTGGTGGACGTGGCCAGCAATCTTGACGTATTAAAAATGCCTCCACATCTCCCTCCTCCTCCTCCTCCTCCTCTCGCACACCGTCCAGCAGGTAGGTGTCCGGCGTCCAGCCTCCCTCCGCAGCCAGGTAATTACTGTGAGCCGGTGGGCGTGCCTGCGGGCGTCGTGTGAACATTAAGAGTCATCAGTGGTGGCGGCCGAGCACCCTGCATTCCCCCGTGCTCGGTAGTGTAAGGATCTCCATTCATCTTGTGTCGGCCGCCGCGTCAGACTCTCCGGTGCGCCATTGGGGGTCGGCCTCCGCTCTCCCTCCTTCCCGACGCACGTCGTTCTGGCTTCGTTGTGCCTTGAAGTTCATTGTTTTCCCTTTAAAAGGCATTCTGTTCTCCAGGAAGTATTGGTGTGGCCATGATCTGTATATCAATTATGCTTCATTGTCGTGGGGTTGCCAGAGGAAAGCAATCAAAGCCCGGACCCGCAGCGTGCCTGCATGGAGGGCAGGCGGCGGGACGCGGCGGCAGCAGCCCCGCGTGGAGGGCAGCCCCCTGGTGGTGGGTTTAACAACTATTCGCACCTATCGACAAAAGGTAATCGTGATGCGCCGCAGTGGGGATGACAGATTCAAGAAATATGAGAAATGGTGTGATCCTCTCACGATCGTAAGACAAAGTGACTGCAAAATATATGAAGAGCTTAGAGTGTGCGAGGCGGGATGCCTTTGGAGGCGGTGATAGATACGAAACTCGTTAATACAACGTGCCTTTATCTGACAGCCTTAATACCCGCTCCCGAGGCGGGAAAAATATAAGCCACATCGTGCGGGAATATATCCCATGCGGCGTTGTAGCGCACACGGCGACGAGCAGGGCCTGCTGGGCGGCGGTGACCGGCGGCCTCCCCACGCAGAGGTAAAACGAGGAAATTAAATAATATGAAGGGTAAGCGTACATTAGTAACTTTGGAGAGGCGATGATGCTACTCGAGAAAAGTGGTATGTGTTGATAATGAGCATATACTGAAAGAGAAAATCTTAAAAGCGTAGCCAAAGGGAACAAGTAAGATAAGTTTAGGTTCTCGAAAAAAGTTTGCAGAAAAAAAAAAAAGGAGTGCAGCAAGGTCAGAGGCCAGGTAGATAGTGCAAATGCAATTCAACACTTCAAATGAAGCTTGGAAAGATCTGTGGATTTAAGTGGCAGATTTCAAATTTTACGAGAGATTCTCTAATACGGCCGACTCACCGTTTTCAGACTATATATTTAATTTTGTATCCTTGCATATTCTGCCTTTTACTACAAACTCCTGAACTACCTGGAACACACACACACACACACACACACCATGACGCAAGACAAGACAAGACAAGACAAGACAAGACAAGACAAGACAAGACAAGACAAGACAAGACAAGACAAGACAAGACAAGACAAGACAAGACAAGACAAGACAAGACAAGACAAGACAAGACAAGACAAGACAAGACAAGACAAGACAAGACAAGACAAGACAAGACAAGACAAGACAAGACAAGACAAGACAAGAGAAAGCAAGACAAGGCAAGACAAGACAAGGCAAGACAAGACAAGACAAGAGAAAGCAAGACAAGGCAAGGTATCGCAATAAATAATAATCATCCAAATAATTAAACGAACAGATAAAACCCTGCACCCGATATACGAATATTAAGAACATTGGCGAGAATTATAGTAGAGCGTCCAGATATGCAGAAGGTGGGCGACTGGGGTGAGGGAGAAGGGAGAGAAGGTGAAGGTGTGAGAAGGTGAGAGGCAAGTTAGGAGAGAGAGTGAAGGAGGAACACTGATCAAGAGAAAGCGGGAAAAAGAGGCAGGCGAGCGAGAGAGAGAGAGAGAGAGAGAGAGAGAGAGAGAGAGAGAGAGAGAGAGAGAGAGAGAGAGAGAGAGAGAGAGAGAGAGAGAGAGAGAGAGAGAGAGAGAGAGAGAGAGAGAGAGAAGAATTAATCACAAATAAAAATTCTGCAAGGCTTTGCGGCCTGGCAGGCTGAGGTTCGAGCCTCGCTCTGTTCTCCCTTGAACAAGGGGGATGGGAAGTGTGATGTGCGAAGGTCCCGGCAGAACCCAGAGATCGACTATAATGAGCTTGCTCTTGTCGGGAGGGTATTTGCTGGCGATGACGAGTTCAGCTCGTGATCAGGCCGTGGTGAATTACATACTAAAGATCTCAGTTGTGCAAGGGTTTGCGCGCTCGCCTCACAACCAAGAGGTCCTGGGTTCGAGTCTCGGGCAGAGTTGAGACGGATGGGCAATCTCCTTCAATCTGTGCCTCCTGCCCACCCGGCAGTGAATGGGCACTGGATGTCAGTCAGGGGTTGTGCCCCACCTCCCGGCTGTGTCCCGCCTCTCGGGTGTGTATGGGTGTGAAGTTTCACCTGTACCCAGAGCTCCGATCTAAGTCTGGAGGGCTCTGGCTGGCTTTCGCGAATCTATTGCGTGGGCATACCATGGGAAATTACACACACACACACACACACACACACACACACAGCTGCCGACCGCCCCCGAGACTGGACGTGTGGGCGGGCGCTCTCCCAACTGCCTGTGTAAACATCAGCTTATGCCAGCTGACTCGTCGGCTGCCTGCGTTTTGTTTTGCTGGGTCTGGGCCATGTTTTTGGGTTGAACCCGTCTCCATTTGAGCTGTTTGTAGGATGAGTGGGAGGGAGGATGATTTGGAGTGGATAACACCAGAAGAGGAGGAAAGGGAGCACGATGGAAGGGACGAAGGCCGGATGTGTGGATCAGTGACGACGAGAGTGGAGATAAAAGGTACGATCCTAGTTTCTCTGGATTAGCTAGTAAGAAATCGGCTATATACAAAAGAATCCTGCTTATGGAAAGGAAACTAGACAAATGGATTGGAATAGTGAAGAGCAGAGACGAGGAGGACTTGCAAGATAAGGAACTACAAAGGGAACTCCGGTCACGAGTACGCAATTTAGAAGACAGGGAAAAAAATAATTCAAGGAAATGAAGAGTTGAAAGAGAAGTTGGCAAAATATGAAGAAAAAAAAAACGATGAAGGAAGGCCTAGGAGTAGCAGGAAAGGAAAATGAAGACTCGGAAGAAATAGTGAGCAAAAAAGAGCAGAGGGTCAGAGAGGAAGTGTTGGGTGAAATGAAGACCTGGAAAGTTGAACATGAAAAAGTTAATGTAAACCTCAAAGGAGTAATTGAAAAGCAACTGAAAGAAGAGAAGGAAAATGTAGAGAAAGAGGTGGTTAAGGCTTTAAAAAAAATTAAAAAAAAACAGTTATAAATAATAGTAAGAGATGTGGCAGATAAGAAAAAGCGTAATAATATTTGGAATGAAGGAGAATATAACGTACAAACCAAAAAGGGAAAAGGAAGAACTAAAATCAGTGAAGGACTTACTTAAGAACTTGAATGATGAAGAACTACAAAACCTTGAGGAGGAGGTAGACGAGATCGTTAGGCTGGGTCCTTATATCGAAGGGAAAACGAGACCAATGAAATTAAAACTAAAATCCCAGCAGGTAACAAAGGAAATACTGTATAGAACAACTTTACTAAGGGAAGTAAATGAATGTAAGGAAATATACATAAAAAGAATATAAATGAAGAAGAAAAAAATGGAATGAATTGCAAGCAGAGGTAAAGGAGAATAATGCAAGAACAGAAGAGGAAGAAAATATTTTTTTGGAGAGTTTGGGAGACAGGGTAAAGAAATGGTAAATAAGGGAAAAGCCGAAAGAGAACAGAAACTAGACAAAATTGGAACAACTAAAGGTTTAAGATTCAAATAGTGTTTAACAATAACAACAATGTATGGAGGAAGGATAGGAAGGGTAAAGGTGGTGGAGGAGTGATGATAATGACGAGAAAGGAGTTATTAGTGAAATCAATAGTATATGGAGAAGGAAAGGCGGAAATAGTGAGTGTTAACTTGGAGAACGAAAACAGAGAAATTATGACGATAATAGCAACCTACAGAGAAATGATGACGATAATAGCAACCTACAGAGAAATGATGACGATAATAGCAACCTACAGAGAAATGATGACGATAATAGCAACCTACAGAGAAATGATGACGATAATATGACGATGATATAATAATAAAGCAACAGAGAAATGATGACGATAATAGCAACCTACAGAGAAATGATGACGATAATAGCAACCTACAGAGAAATGATGACGATAATAGCAACCTACAGAGAAATGATGACGATAATAGCAACCTACAGAGAAATGATGACGATAATAGCAACCTATGTACCACCAAGAACAAAAACTCATGGGACAGAGAAGAATATGAGACGATGATAGAAGATATCATTTAGAGTTTGAGTAGGTTACTCAAAGCAAACAAAAGAGTCTTGTTAGTTGGGGACTTCAACTGCAAAGAGGTAAATTGGAAAGCATTCGAAAGTGGAGGTAGTGAGACGGCATGGGGGGGAAGATTTCTAAAACTGAGTATGGAAAACTTAATGATGCAGTGGGTGACTGAGAATACAAGATGCAGGAGTGACGACGAACCGGCGAGACTGGACCTGGTGCTGACGAAAGGACTGCACTTGTTAAATGAATTAAGATATGTGTGTCCCATGGGAAAAAGAGATCATGTGATAATAGAGATGGAAACAGAGGAGGAAGGCACTGAGGAGGACGAATCATATAAAAGAAAAAGGAGAAACTTCAGGAAAGCAGACATAGAAAATCTTAAGAAATATTATGAAAAACTAGACTGGGGAAAGTTAAAGAGAACAAACGAGTTGCAGGAAAAGTATATTTTTATGGAGTCATATGAGACAGGAGTCATGAAATATGTCCCATTATATAAACCCAAAGAAAGAGGAAAGAAAGATTGGTTTAATGCAAGATGTGCAGATGCAAAGGAAAAAATACAAAGCGTAGCAGAGATTGAAAACAAATAAAAATCAAAGGAATAAAGATTTTAAGATAGCAAGAAATGAATATAATATATGAAAATAAGGAGGGAGGAAGAGAAAGGATACGAAAAGGATATTGTTGAAAAGTGCAAGGAAGAACCTAAATTGTTTTATAGATTCATAAATGGAAAAATCAAACCAAAGAAAAAATAGAGACTGAAAGATGGAAATAAGATAATTGAAGATCTTACAGACATGACTGAGCTGCTAAACAAGAGGTTTCAGCAAGTTTTTACAAAAGAATCACAATTCAATGAAGCACAAGATGACAAGATAAATGTTCAAAGAGGAGATATATATAAAAAAATGGAGGAGCTAGAAGAGAGGAAAGCAATAGGACCGGATGGAGTCTCAGGTTTTATATTAAAAGAATGCAGAAATTAATTGGTTGGACCGGTATATGATATCATAAAATGCTCAATATCAACTGGTAAAGTATCAAAGGAGTGGCGGAGGGCTGAGGTGGTCCCTATATATAAAAGCGGGAAAAAGGAGGAACCTCTGAACTATAGACCAGTATCATTGACCAGTATAGTTTGTAAAATATGCGAGAAAGTGATAAAGAAACAATGGACGAAATTTCTTGAACACAATATAATTACAGAAAAACAGTATGACTAGAAAAAGGCGTTCATGTGTAACAAACTTACTGAGCTTTTACTCAAGAGTGACGGACATAACACAGGAGAGGGATGGATGGGTAGATTGCGTGTATTTGGACCTGAAGAAGGCTTTTGACAAAGTTCCACATACAAGACCTCTATGGAAGCAGGAAAATAGAGGAGGATTGAAAGGGAAAATGAAGAACTGGATGGAAAGTTACTTAAGGGGAAGAGAGATGAGAACAGTGGTAAAGACATGAAATCGGAATGGAAAATTGTAGATAGTGGAGTGCCTCAAGGATCGGTATTGGCACCAATACTTTTCCTAGTGTAAATAAATGATATGCCGGAGAAAGTAAGCAGTTACATGAGCCTGTTTGCAGACGATGCGAAATTACTGAGACATAAGAAATAGTAAAGACTGTGAAATTTTGCAAGAAGACCTAATTATGATTTGGGACTAGAGTATGAAATGGGAGATGGAGTTCAATGTGAAGAAATGTCATGTAATGGAAATGGGAAAGAGTGAAGGGAGACCAAAATGGACATATAGAATGGGAGATGGAGAAATATTAAAAGTTCAAGAAGAGAGAGATTTGGGAGTGACAATACAAGATAATCAACAGTCCGAGAGTCATGTTAATAGGATATTCGATGATACGTATAGAATGGTAAGAAATATAGGAATAGTATTCCATTACATGGATAAGGATATGATGAAAAAGATAATAACCACTATGATTAGACCAAAACTGGAATATGCGGAAACTGTGGTCTCCCCATAAGAAGAAACACGTAAAAAAAACTAGAAAAATACAAAGGATGGCAACGAAAATGGTTCCAGAACTGGAGGGATTGTCATATGAAGAAAGGTTAAAGGAAATGGACCTGCCAACATTGGAACAAAGAATAGAAATGGGAGACCTAATACAAATTTATAAATTATGGAATAAAATGGAAGAAGTAGACAATGAGGAGTTACTACTACGAGAAGGAAGAAACACCAGCAACACACGAGGACACAGTAAAAAATTGAGAAAAGGAAGATGCTTGAGAGACAAAGAAATATAGCTTCCCACAAAGAAACATAGAGGTTTGGAACAGACTAAGTGAGGATGTAGTATCGGTGAAGAGTGTGCACATCTTTAAGGAAAAGCTGGACAAATACAGATATGGAGACGGGACCACACGAGTGTAAGCCCAGGCCCTGAAAAACTACAACTAGGTAAATACAACTAGCTAAATACACACACACACACACACACACACACACACACACACACACACACACACACACACACACACACACACACACACACACACACACCTGGAGGCACATATTCTCACAACTCTTCCCACACCGTTTCTCCCCCACGGTCTCCACAAGTAACGCCCCACCCACTCTCCCTCCATTCCCCACCCTTCCCTTCCCTCGCCCCCTTACCACATATCGCTTTTTTTGTACTTTGAAAGCGACGAACCATTAAATGCTGTATACCAACGCATTAAAGCCGCGACGTTTAATCAAGCTGGCGACAGAGGAAAAAGTTAAAAAAAATGCAAAGAAAACGTGTCCTCATCCCAGGCATATCTTTTGGCATGAAATTATCGTATTCCAGAAAAATAGAAAAGTGTTAAGATCATCATAATCATCATTATCACCATCATCATCAGTAATAGTAGTAGTAGTAGTAGTAGTAGTTGTAGTAGTAGTGAGTCAAGCAATCATTCTTTATTTCATAATGTACAATAAGTTGTTTCGTTACTTTCGTAGTACTTGTAGTAGTATATAGTAGTAGTAGTAGTAGTAGTAGTAGTAGTAGTAGTAGTAGTTAGTAGTAGTTTACGTGTAGCTGAATCAGTACAAGTAGTAGAAGTAATAGTAGTGATAGTTTTTTCATCACTCAATATAAAATACCTGGGAATTCTGTATGACGCCACGCTGATCTTTTATTTCCACGAGGTAAGAAAGTATCAGTGGATCAATAGAAATTAATATATGCGACAACACAATAAAAACAAATATATTGGAGGTATCAAGGAAAGCAATATCTAAGGAAAAAATACATGGCGAATAAAATGAGAATCCTACTATGTATTTTTTCCAGTACTGTGTTTATTATCATTATTTTTTTCCATTAATCGCCTTACGGTAATGTGTCAGAGTCGACTACACCAGCGGAATCCGTAACAGATGAGGTGGCGGTGTTTCGGTAGGAATTCATGGGCGGATTAGAGTCGCTTGAGCCTGATATAGAACGACAGTCACGGGATAATGATAAGATGCATGTTAGCCCCAGCAGCCAGCCAGCTAGATAGCGCGCCAGTCAGCCAGCAAGCCAGAAAGACTTCTCTGCTTCCTCCTTCCTCTTCTCCTTTCCTGATGTGTGTGTGTGTGTGTGTGTGTGTTGTGTTGTGTTGTGTTGTGTTGTGTTGTGTTTCATCTCATAATAGAAAAAATACAAAACACTAGTTATAGTAATAATAATAATATTTATAGGACCACTACTGTAATACTGGTAATGATGATAATGATAATAACCATTTCCATGGCGCAGTTAACAACATAACCATAATATTCACTTACGTCCCAAGTTTAATATCATGAATCAAGACTAACCATGCTGTGCTGGGGAAGGGGCGGGGGGTAGGAGGGATACTGATGGGGGAGGGAGGCAGGGCAACTGGGAGGGGGGAGGGGGACGTGAGGTCAGGGCTCCTGCCGCGTTTTGGAATGGGTACCTTGGAGGGGGTAACTGGGGGATAGGGGTAAGGGAAAGGGGAATAGGGACTTTTGGGAGAGAGGAGAGGGAAGGAAGGGGACAAGGGAGAATTAGTTGATTGTGTGACGGAAACGGAGAAAACCCCATGAATGAAGGAGGTGTGTGTGTGTGTGTGTGTGTGTGTGTGTGTGTGTGTGTGTGTGTGTGTGTGTGTGTGTGTGTGTGTGTGTGTGTGTGTGTATCACTGATTTCTAAAAGACAACAATGGCAGCTGATGTAGCACCACTGATGAAATCGAAGGGGAAAGCAAAGATTAACTGTATAGCAAAATAATTATAATTTTTGGATATTAACTGTTTTCGCGTACCATACTTCCAACCCTTCCACCACACAGCGATTTATTGATTTTATGCTGTGATTGCCGAAGACTACAACAATGACAAGGAGATCACTCATCCAAGTCTTACAGAAATCAGTGGTGTGAACAGTGACTCGGCCAAAGAACCAAAATGAGAGGACAATTATGAGCCAGTTTCACTCCCGTCGTGCAAACCATATTGGCTTGATTTTTATAAGGAAAATATTTTTTTTACGAAAAGGATTCAGACTAAGTACAATTAAGTGCGTAAATTTATGTAAATATATGACCTGCATATGAAAGTTAAATCTTTGTAAAATTCCGATCCACTATATACTTAGAATACACAGGCAAATGCAAGACTATTTTGTCTATGCTTTGTTTCTTTATGGCCCGTTGAAATCAATAAAATCCTGCAAATTAATTTGACCCATAATGACTGAATTTAATACGCACCCTAACCCGCTGCACAGTCGATAATATCATAATGGAAATACACGCACTAAGTTCCTTTATGAGTGGTTCCCATACACGTTTATCAAAATTTCCTAATAACCGTGATGAGATTCTCTCCACAGAGTCCACATATTAGCCATTGTTTCAGCTCCTCCCTCCCTCCCTCGCCCTCACCTGCCCCCCGTCATCCCTTCACAGCCCTCCCCAAAACTGGCCTGCCACCCCCCTCCTCCCTTATCCCCGCGTGGCATCTCCTCCCCCACCCACCACCTTTCTTTCTCCGCCCCGCCGCCGCCCCCCACTGTCGGCTTGCACCCCCTGCGGCCCCCCATAAGCCGCCGTGACCACCCTCGCCGCGTGAACACGAGCGACGCGAGCCACGCCGCGTTACACCCACAAAAGTGCCCCGCCGCCCGCTCCTCCCCGGAGGCTGAAGAACACTCCCCGCCGCCACCTGCCTGGGGAGAGAGGCTTTCTGCGGCGCGTCTTCATTTGTCAGGCGGCGGTGTGAAGTGTGCTCCCCTGGCAGGCTATTTGTCCTCGGTCACGCTGTGTGGAATATGTTGTGTTGCTTTGTGGCGTCGGGAAGCAAAACTGTCACGTGTTGTGGAATTTATGGAATTCATTGCTTTTATTCTAAAACACGACATACTCCTAGCACTATATAACCTTATTTAATGTTTACAGAATACTGAATACACAATTTCAGATAGTAAATAGCTGACATATAGAGAGAGAGTGACGTATTGGGGATGGGGAGACACGGGCCCCAACCACACGGTCTTGCTCTTTTTGACTGCTGTACAATTAGAGGTGTTATGTGGGACGCAATAGGGCTCACTGAGGTTAAAAGAACTGGCTAGGAATTCATGCTAAATAAATGAGTAAATATTTTTTTTTTTTCCTGAAGACAGCCTTGAAAATGGACACATTTTATACAAAGGTACAAAAAATACGTTAATTCTTACAAGTAGCTGCATACCCATGTAAAAAAGTTTTCTTCAATAGTTAACTGCTGATCTGATGTTAAATTTACTGCACATCTTTAGCCAGCTATCATTTCTCTGTTCTTACAGAGACATCGAGCTGGAGAGAGAAGATACGAAAGTGGCCAACACGTCCCAGAAAGGCGTTCACGTTGTTCCTGACTCCTAAGGAAGGCACCCAGCGACGGCGCTAAGGGGGGGCTTATTAGAGAGGTATCAGTTCCCTCTTCACAAATCTCCTTAGCTCCCGCTTCATCCCCCCCCCCCCCCCCAGTCAATTTTAAAGCAAATTGCTGCTATTCCTCGGCACAACTTCAACTCCTCCTTGCTCTAAGAAAGCCACATTCTAAAGCCTCCCATAGAAATAATCCGAAAGCCGCCGCTGGTGATCTCTAAAGGGATGTCTGTCTCTTACAGCAAGCATCATCACTCAGCCTGAACACACTTGTTTTACAAAGCCTTTTCCTTTTCCTTTCATTTATTTTAGCTGATTTACATTTTTCATCAAGCATCATTCATTTAAGTCTCTCTCCTCCTCTTTCTGTATGCAGAATTTCTCATAGTACCCTTACACTTATTTTAGTGTTCCAATATGATATACCTTGTACAGTAACATTACCAGTCTGTTGTTTGCATGGGCATATCATAATAATATTAATGATACTACTACTACTACTACTACTACTACTACTAATAATAATAATAATAATAATAATAATAATAATAATAATAATAATAACATCAAAGAACTCGTTGTCTCATCACATAGATGTTCATGTCACTTCTGTAATCCTCCGTGGTATAGATTACCTCTGTGATAGTCAGCCTTTTTGATCACCCCAAATGACCTGTTGCATGGCAGGAATGAATGCCTTGATATGAGGAGATTAATCTCCACAGGGAAGAGCCAGTCACCATGAACCTCCTTTGAGCCACGAGTATCATTTACACTACCATTGCCAGAAAAAACAATCAAGAGTTGTGAACTTGGCACCTTCTTTGAGTCTGTCAGTAATTCACATGATTAGGCAACTTCTTGGTTTTAATGTCATGTACTACACAAGTTACACCCCCCATGACTTCTTCAATGGCTTTACCAGTTGGGAGGCAGCAGCATGACATTGTTTTCTGAAGGCCACCAGCAGCCACACACCTTTGCATTGCAGTTTTTAGTTATTCAATGCCTTAATGAGGATATTACAATTTGGGGGAAAATTTAACATTCAAGTTATCTCTCCTTGGTGTTGCCACTTTAGTCATTAATCTTTAGTAAAGGTGAATATTCTGTGGATGTCATGATGCTGATTAGGTCAAAAGTGCTACTGATGACAACACTGTCATCTAACCGACATAGTGGTCTACCTACCAAGTCAATTTTAGGTGTCAGGTGTTCAGGGTAAGGTACTTGTATCCCGTTCACTGAGTGGAGGTGCAACACCCGGCATTTGATTTCAGTGCACCCTCTGCCTCCCCAAGTGTTCTGTGTTTTGAGCAATGAACAGCATGACTCACTTCCAGCAGTGTATGTTAGAAAATTGCCCACCTGAAATTGAACTTACAAATTGACTGCACTGAAAAGGTTGAATTATTGGAAAATGTATAGTGACTTCATTCTAGAAATTTCATTCAAACCAGACCAATCATTTTTTTGAAAATTTTCAACCCTCCCCCCCCCCCCACACAAAAAATGAAATAAATTGTCCTGAGATTTTAATTAGATTTACTACCTAGTTTATAATACTAACCATAGAATCTCCACCAACATCAGGGGGCGACCCCACCCTTTGCCAACCCTCATGACACCCATTGTTAAGCTTTCACTGGACATGCTCATCACATCGCAGAGATACTGCCATGTTGAATGGTCTTGTTAGGCATATTGTCAGCCTTTTCTGTGAACATCTAAATATTCTACAAAACTGAAATATCTGGGACTTGTAATGGTGCACACGTCACCACAGCCAGTTGCAGGGCCCTGTGGTTTGCATGAAATTAGTGACGAATAAAAGAGGCGTTGCTGCTACTGGCCTTTAAAAGACAATGTCATGCCTCAGCCTCCCAAATGGTGAAGCCTACTACTTTAGGAAGCCATGGGGGTATAACTTGTGTATGATGTCAAGACCAAGAAAAGTAATATGCACATGTGGGATGAGACATATTAGTGAACATGGTTCAGAAGTTGCCAGCTGCCTCATCATGTGGATTGCTGATAGGCTCAGTGAAGGTGCCAGGTTCACAGCTTTGTCTGTTTTTGTTGCCAACAGTTGAGTTAAATAAAAAATATAGCATGTATATATGATACTCATGGCTCTTACAGAGGTTCATAGTGCTTGCTGTTCCATGTGGAGATTAATCTATTGTTTCTCTACATTTCCAATAGTAAAACTCGATTTTATCCTCATAATAATCAGGAAAACTTAAATGAGAAACATTAGTTTTTATTATGTATATAATCATTTATTTAGAACTATAAAATATAAAATTTTTACATAAGATTTTAAGGCACAAGTTTCATGCACTATAAAAATATCAACAACCGGGAGAAATATCTTTCATATTTTTATAAACAATCTTTACAAAACACTTAAAGTTCTGGTTGCTTTATGCAGACTAACTTTAATATAATCACAAATTCATCACAATATATAAATCTAAATTCTCATAAATCTCTTAGTTATGGGAATGATAACATATGGAAGTGTATTCAAACCTTGTAACAATAACAGGTTGCTAATGTATAATGAGAAAGAGAGAGGGGGGGCTGGGGGGGGAGTATATATCATGTGCCTGGTGGGGGAGGGGGTATCTGTGGGATTTGTCAACTTACTGTGGAGACACATCCTGTGGCAGAGAGAGAGAGAGAGAGAGAGAGAGAGAGAGAGAGAGAGAGAGAGACTGACTGACTGACTGACTGTTGAAGAAATGAATAGGAAAGGATGGGAGAGAATTCAGTACAGGTGATTTGCATTCCACATACCACCGGAACTTTTAATTCGTAATTTTGTGATGGATTTCACATAAAGGGTTGGTGTATGAGTGTTTTTCATCAACAGTATCATGCATGTAATGCTTTAAATTTACTGAAGTAAAAATTATTAATTTTAATAACACAAAAGAACTTAGAATATATTGTACTACCTTAAAATAAATCGGGGAAGGAAAATTTTTATATTTTACTTCTATACACAGCTATCTCTTGATTTACTTGATTAATATATGTTAGGAAGTGAAATACTAAAGGAAAAACACAAGTCTTGGAGACTACGACTTGCATGGGCAGAGAGATCAATGGCCTATCCAATAAGTGGGCAGGGTGGCATCTGTTTTGTCTCAAATACTATTTGCAGGATGCATTTTGGATACTTTTACTACTGTAATGACAATGATCTAATTATCTATTAAAGTATGTAGAAAACTACATATATTTAATGAATGTCAACCATAATCACCACTGACAGAATTTTATCATCTATGGGGTACATGACCATAGGGCTCTTATTTATTACTGTATAATGATGTAAATTTACTTAAAGATAAATCATGATATAGACCCTTGGTTGTGCCATTCATTATATATGCTATGGAGTATAGTATTCTAGCAATGGTGACTGATTGATATTCATGAAATATAAGTAGTTTTACACATTATCTTATAATGAGAAATATTTATTAGTAAGTTTCTATTACTGAGATAGTAAAAAGATCCAGCAAGTAGTAGTTGGAAACAAATGAGGCCACCCTAGCTCAACTAATGGACAGGTCGGCAAAATCTACACATCAAAGTTGGAATCCCCATAACGGAAATTTTGTGCTTCCCCTTTTAACACGATGTGATCCCTGAGTGCGATACACTGAAAGGAAAAAACAAGTGATAGTTGTACATATGGGTAAAACCTATGCATTGTCATTCCCTGATTTGCTGCACCTTAAAATATTTTTAATTCCCATGTAATGAATAGGAAAATTGACAGGGTAATATAATACATCTACATACTATTCATATAGGTAAAAATAAATATACCACCCTCTTCATTAAGTCCATTACTTAAAATTATGATTGTAAAGTTCTAGTCAGATGTGGTACCTACACCCTTACTGCATCATGACCTCCCATTGTCATATTTGAAAAAAACAAGAGGGATGCATATGTACACAGTGATATAAAAGTACTAGTAAATAGAGCACGAATGTGTAGCAAAAAGCTAGTGAATGAAAACGGGAAGAATTCAGACTCATATAATGACGAACCCCTTAGGAGTAAGTCACTTATGGAGGGAACAGATCACAGCATTTGGTTTAATGGTCCATTCCAAATAAGAATGACAAAGACAAATCAACACAGTTTTCCTCAGTCTTGCTTGGCCATAGTGTCATTCAAGCATGGCATTGAAACTCTTCACTGTAATCCTGACATCATTTGAGGAACACCCACTCGCAGTTCACCAGACACACATCAAGGTGTATGAAATATTTAATTTAATTTATTGATTTAATTTAATTTATTAATTTTATTCAATTTATTAAAATAATTTTACTTATTTAATTTATGTTGCTGTAAAATATCAACCTAACACAATTCCACCACTGAATGCATAGTAGTTAAACTTTCAAAAACTATGGTGAGGTAAAAAAAAAAAAAAAAAAAAAAAAAAAAAAAAGCCAGAAAATGCAAAGTAAAAATATTGACTTGTATATCATATAAAATGTTTCTCATCCGTCATATGATATCTCTGGGGAGTAATAATTTATTGTCATGCTAGGAGTGAGTTACAGGTAAGTAGTAAAGATGACAATGTTGGTCAAATCAATTAGAAAAGTGACTGGTGTGTTTAACAGACAACAGGCAGAATGTTGACAGCTGAGTAATGGGTTCAGAGGTGATGGGTGTTCATAACTGAGCAACCTAGCTACTGTATCCAATGGACATAATATTCTTCGTCCTTTAAATACTATTGAAAAAATCTAATGCGCCTATATATGAATTTTTGACAAAATTCCCATCCTTACTTTGTGAGCATTTATATTCATACTAGAACATAAGATGAATTAACCCCCTTTGACCGCAAAAGTTTTTCTCGGGAGATCCCCCTGAATGCAAAAGTCAGCGGAAAATTAACTTTGAAACTGAGAAAATGTCATAAAGGGTGTTTTGACAGAATATTTTCTGGCACACCCTGCTGTGAAATCCGTTACTTTCTAGGTTGTCGCATTTGGCTGGAATTCCAGGATTCCCCCAAAATTCCAACTTTTTACTGGTGCGACATACAAAAAAAATTATTGAAGAAAAGTTGCTCATTTAATCACGATGGAGTCTGTAACATATAGTTTATAATCTTTGACCTGGAAATTTACTGCCTACAGAGAGCCAAAGTTGCAGTTTGTATATTTTATCATTTTGGAATGAATCTCATTGAATAAAAGTTGTAGGAAAGCATCCTTATAACTCTACAGTGAATGAAGGATTCCAACACCATACTGACTGTCATCTCAGCCACTAAAGATGAAAATAAGTGTCCATGGCATTGTTATTCTTATTGGAATGAACTTTTAACACACAGGATTGGAATAGCAGATTAGATGGAATCAAGCATATGCATCTTATCACACCCTAATCTTAAACTCTTGTCTCACAACACTAACACTTATTCCTCACTTATAGTTCCTTTCTTTTGTACCTATCACCAAGAACAAGATACAACAACACTTGTCCAACATCCTCCACCTAAGTAGCTGGTTACCACAAGGAAGACATTCTCAAGCAGGACATTTTACATGGAGCCTGGTATAACTGAAACTCCAAATATCAGAAGTAATTTGTACCACATTAAACTTATTGCAATGAAGGATGAAGCCCCTTTGAATCAGACCATCTGTAAGTCTTATGCTAGACTCTGTCTAATTAGCACCTCAGGAGCCCCATGCTATGGAAGACTGCTGTATAATGTTGCATTTTGTGACTTCAACCTCATACATCCATACAGCTTTTAGAATAACTCCTGGTTTCATAATCAGGAAGACATTCAGTGCTGGGTCAGGAAAATATACAAGTTGTCCCACAAAAAAATCCAAGCTTGATTGGAAATGCTGTAGTGACTTTCTTGTGGAAGAACTGCTAATTCCTGTATAGGCATTTCACTGATTCCTTGAACTTTGATAATACAAGGACTTCTGATGAATACCCCTGATTGAGTGCTGATATTTCCATATATGCACTATAGTTGACCAGGGATGTGACTGTCTAATTATAGGTGTCTCAACCCTAACAGCACTGTTTACTTTTAATATACAAGATTATAGTTCCACAGGCATGCTACCCTCCTTGTTCTTCTGACCTCCATTTTCTATATCACTTTACACTGTTCCAAACCAAAAGTTTACCTTATAGGATGACACCAATTTGGAAGCCATGAAAAACTGCATCATTGAGTTATATATATATATATATATATAGATATATATATATATATATATATATATATATATATATATATATATATATATATATATATATATATTTAGAAAGATAGATATAGATAGACAGATAGATAGATAAATAATGACAAGAGATTAGTTACTATTGCAATAAATTCAATATGCTGCAAATTACAGCTGCAGTCAAAGTACTTTTCAGTTTTACCTTATACCATGAGCATTGTTATCTCCTATTTTCTATTCTTTTGTGCAATAGCATTAAGAGGAAAATAAGAATTTGAATTGCCAAACACTGTTGCATCCAAGAAAATCCTGCTACAAAAGGATCACTCTCTGGAAGAGAAAATTTATCACTGCCAAAACTGTATAAATTGTAAAATGTCTGACAATACATAGAAACAAAATTCTTAAAATCAACCATACAAATAATAAGTCTGAATTTGTTATTAATTTAACTAATTATGGCAAAAGAAATGTTAACTGCAAAGTGACCTAAAAGAGAACTGTGATCTTTATAGAAATGCAACAGTTAACAATAAAAACATTAAAATCTAATTGAGAGAATAAGAATTAAGATGAAGAGCTTCCAGTATGGTGGAAAAATCACCGTGCTGCTTTTTTGCTGGATACCACACTCTCTATGAAAAATTCTTCTTCCTCAGAGGAGCTGGACACCAAGTCGTGGTATGAATGCCTGTTTACACGCTTCTCTGTGGATAAAAATATGAATAAACACAAATGCTTTATGGCCCCCAAAATGTACATGAGTGGTGACAACACAAAGAATAAATGGCATGAATAGCAGTATAACAGCAAAGAAAGAATGGGGGCTCAAGTACCCTCACATCTTGACCAATTTAATGGATTCCTAAATATCTAGACCATATTTGCTATCCACAATTTGTCAATGCTGATGAATATGGTATAAACTATACATTCTGTGACTGTTAAGTGATTATGTAAATGGTTTATTTTTGTTTATCTTCAAGAAAAACAAGTCCTTTCCTACTTTTCTCATAACATGACATAACATAAAATACCCTAACCTAACTTGGTGGTGTATTGTAGAATTTAACAGTAGAAACAAAGGATTTACACAATTTCTTAACCCCTTGCATCTGATGACGCAGTATACGCGTCATTTCGTCTCTCGTAGCATATCCGAGTGACGCGTATACTGCGTCATGGTCATTTCAGCCAGTGTGTGTTTTATTTCTTCTCGGGTATAGTACTCGGATATGGGAAGGGCGCGCGATTTGACAGCTCGTAGTGAAGAGGTTAAATAACTAAAGTAGATTATTGGACAGAATGATTTGCATGCATAGTAGGTAAATAAGACCAAAGGATCAGGAAGAAAAGGAGTACTTTCTGTGGGAGTTATGTGTATGTGTACAGGAGAGTAGTACAGTTCTGAAAACATCCTACTGAAAGCCATCAAATCTTTGTGCAGTTGGACAATGGGCCTCCAAAAGCAAAAAGCTATTCAGTAGTAAAATGATGAAGCTACAACCAGAGCAAAAGATGAGTCTATTTAGGGAACAGAAGATGGAGGCAGCAGGGAAGCCTAACTGGCAGCTTTTTTATTGTCACCAATCAAAACTATGGATTTTGATAAATCTAGACAGCCTCCTCTTTTAATCTGGTGATTGATGAGCTAGTGTTGACAGGGTGTAATTAAATGCGAGGTAAGCTTGTTTAAGGGGGAGATGCAGGAGATGGAAGAATTTAAATATTTGGGAGCTGTGCTGTGTAAGAACATAAGAACATAAAAACGTAAGGAGTCTGCAAGAGGCTGTTGGCCTATACAAGGCAGCTCCTGTACATGGCGGGAGAAGTAAAGGAGAAGGCAGGCCATGAAGTAAATCAAGATACTCACTAGAGATAGAAATGCAAGCACAAAGATAAAGGGTTTCATCAAATAGTCTGGTAATTCTAAGGAGTACTTCTGTAAATTTTCTATTCACTAAGAGAGACAACTGTCTACCCTCTTATTTGGTAAGGGGGACCACTCAAAATCACAATATCACATACTTCATATCACAGAAGAACTAGGCTACTACTTACTCTTTATCTTTGGTCTTGTGCTCTGCCTCAAGAATTTTACATCCAATTCTTCATCTGAATCTGATGGAGAATCATTAAATATGTCAACAGAATGGCCTAACTGTTGGAACCCATACTTCTTCTTGCGTTGAGTCTGAGAGCGAAGTGACACAGCGCATATACAGCAAACCATCAGCAAGAGTGTCACAGAACCTGCATGGGAAACGAATGTCATTAAAATTTGCTCTGTGCATAATCAATATATGTAGATATCGCTTCATTTTTTTACAATTATTATACTTAATATTCCTTTTAATAGTTCAGGAATGCTAACATTTATTCTATCCTTACTTAAACTTATTACCCCCTGTAGCAATGAGTTTTAATTCAAGAAAATTCATGACCTTGCTTTGTATACAATTTAAAAGGAAAATAATTAATTCATACAGCCATTAGTATAAGGGAAACTGAAGCTGTTGTAGGTGGTCTAAAACATTTCAACTTTGTAAGCACTTTTCGCTCCTTATCTCCATTGGATACCAACACCCACCTGCAAGGAGCACGAATACCATCCTCGGCAAAGAGAGCACTCTGTCATCCTTTTTGAGTTCAAACATGACAGTGTTCCCATGCACCACCTGCACCAGCTTTGTATCACTGTAATAACCCTGCATGTCGACCATAATCACATGAGGCCTGGATGGAAGTGGCCTCCACCAGGCTCCGTGCTTTACGGATGTCACAACATGTGGTGAGTCCTTGACGTGAACTCTAGCCCCCATCAGTGGAACACCAGACAAATCAGTGACATAGCCTGCAATAAACATGGAATAAAAATGTGCAATCATCCCATCACATTGACAGACTTGCCATTCACAGCTTTGCAAATTTCTATAGTATCCTGCAAACATTGTTAGTGGGCAGTAAAAGGGTTCAAGGGATACCCTGCAACTGTGACTTGTATGTTACTGTATAATGATGGGCAAATTAGTTTATGACTGATGTTTTATGAGGTTCTTTAACATACCATAAAACATCCCCCAAAAATTGCACATCATTATACAGTAAGGCATGAGTCACTGTCTCAGGGTATCCTGTGTTTTCAGGTAATAAAAATGTGATTAGGGCATTTTTAATAATTACAAATGACAAAATGCATTAGGGCTAAATATTCAAAATACATTACAGTGTCTAATCTCATGGTATTAAACCCTCAGCCAATCACTCCAATGGCTCATGCACAGATCATGAGAGCAGTCATGTTGGTAAAAGTTATGGCACTATAAGTTATGGCTGCCCCTTCACTGCCCCTCTTTTGTATTTTAGTCATTTATAAGACAAAAGAACTGCCCCACCCTGCCCAGCACTGCCTGTATCCTTGCTACATACCCTCTCTTGTGATGACTGGTTACTCATTTAGTGGTGATGAGTTACTCACTTAATGGAGATAGATAGATAGAACTTACTAAACTACTTTATGCATATAAAAATTCTTGCAAAGTCATAGAGGTCCACTTTCAACCTGGGTCCAGCTTAACCTACTACACAGGTATTCAAGAGGCAAGGCACAGTAGATAAACTTGATTTAAAAATTATGAGAAATCTAACGCTAGAATGGCAATCATGGTAATCTACTGAGTGCACTTATGAGAACAAAAGAATCCTTCACATTCAGGCTAACCCATAACCTGTGTTGCCACCATGAGCCAAGTTGTAGATAAAAGTTAGCTTGTTACTGAAGTGATTACTTGTGCACTCTTGAGGCTCACCTTAGTGATGTGACAGTCTGAACCAATATGAATCAGAGGAGTAGCAACAGTAAAGGGTAAGCACTAAGCATAACAGAGATGTGTGTTACCCCTGTGGCTGATTCAACCTGCCACTGAGATGCTTACTCATACATTGACAAATAAAATAAAAGACTGCTTACCTTTGACACCCAATGATGGCATGTTGAGGAATTCTAGGAGCCCTGGCTTATGCTTCCTCCACAGCCGACTAAGAGCCTTGGGGTCAAGGGAACTACAACACCCAAAGTACACATTGAAAGCCAAAGTATCTGTGTACTTGTATAAATAATCCTGCAAAGAAGTGTGTGGATATATAGTACATGTATAGAGAGGAGAACAAAATACAAATTTACAAAAAGATTTGTACTCAAATCACTCAAACATGAAGGCATTTAGAGCTATGCAAAGAAATCAAACAAAAGTCTTAATGACTTTAAAAGTGGCAAAAATAAGAGGGTTTAAAACACTCAAGCTAAAGGAGGAAAGAATGATCAGTGAAATGGGCCCAGATGACTATGAATACATTATCCCCGAATGATGCCTTGCAGAAAATCAAGGTTTAAAGTAAGCAGTGGTGTTCAGGCTAAACAATGTGTGTTTCCTTAGGTCATTCATTCTTCTTAAAATGTTATTTCATCTTAACCTATTACATAATAAATCTCCATCATTCCTCTAATTCACACTTGTACACATTAGGTTAAGAAGTACACCAACTGCTTCCATTCTCAATCATCTATACACACTGCTCTTCATATATTGGGAAGACTGGAGACTTGATGTGGTCAGTTACTTGGGGTAAGTTCTCATGGGGGGACAGGGCATTTGAAATAAAGTTAGATGATAGTAAAGAAACACAAACTGTGATATGCAAATACTTATGAGATATTATTAACCTTACGACTGATGGAGTTGAGGTGATGCAGTATGTTGCAATAAATGAGTGGTGATGCATTATGAGACTGAAAATTTGTGTCTGTCAATGATTCCCCTGAAAAAAACATTCAAGTCTAACACTTACTATCATACTTCCGGTGTGTGGTTTTATTAAACCATCCTTAACTGTTCCATTGACAAGAGTGATATTTCCACATTCTGCAACTTCTTCAGGAAACTTTACTGCTTTAGCATATGTGGCTCCAAGCATCTGGAAAACCTGTAACAACAAAGTTAATAAACTGAAAACAGTGTGAAAAGATCTCATCCTTATTTAAGATATGCATGTTTCCTGCATAAAAGAAAACTTAAACTGGAGTAGGTAAGATCACTGTTATCATACCAATTGTAAGCAAGGAAGGGTAGGAGAGTCCACTCAAAGCAGACCAATTAAGAGATCTTAAGGAGGTTTAAATTATAAGAAGTAAACATCATAAAAACTTGCCTCAGCATCAACTGGAGGGAGCAAAGGCTGTAGTGGTGAGGAGTAGGGTACTGCCACTCCCTGACCACCTCCCCGCAGCACCAGTGCCAAGCTGAACTTGTGCTCGTCAGCCCAAGTACGAACAGCAGCCACCTCAGGTGGGTCTGACTCAGGTTTTTTTGGATCTGAAATCATCAATGTCAGTGAGAACAGTTAAAGTTTGGTTAAACACTTGCCTGCGCCATGATGGGCTGGGGCCGAATACCATCCAGGCCCCTCAAGCAAGCCTACCGGCACAGTAGGTGGAGACATAATAAAAAAAAATAAAAAATAAAAATAAATAAATAAATAATTTTTTTTTTATCTGAAGCTTAATGTTATCCCCATAGTGGCTCACTGTATTCTCATGAGGTGTGAATAGTTCAGAGAAATAAAATGAATCAAAATCGAGATGCGTAAAACTGTCACTATATCAGCATAATTTACCATTACATGCGGGAAACGATCTGCAATACTTTGAAAAAATCAGCATAATGTAATGTTCCAGTTAAGTGGGGGATTAGTGTGAATGGAGTGTACAAAATTGTAAAAGCAATCAAGGACAATATGGTTCTCTGCTTTGGGACTCTCTAGACAAAGAGGTGGATACGAATTGGATCTAAAGGAAGGTCCCAACCACACTATATTGTGTGCAGTTTCAGCATCTGAATATTACCCACCTCTTTCTGTGAAGCTGGAGTCCAGTTCTATTCCGTTGGCATTTTTGGTATTAATCTCGGAGTCACATTTGGTCTTGACTGAGGGAACTTCAGCAGTGCTGTCAGGATTGAGTGTTGGCACAAGATGGACACGGACACCATGAAGGATTCTGTCCACTGTGGCATCCTTGCCAAAATGAGACAACAAGTACCTGGAGAAAATTACCTATATAGTAAAGTTAACAAATCAAATTCCTGCCAAAGCTACAAGAAAGCAGTTGGAAGGAATAGTAAAATATGACTTATAGAAGGGAGGCCAGAGAAAGTTAAATAAGGGGTACTATATGGACAAAAACATGTGGCTATTTAAGCTGTGTTCCTCCCTTTAACCAAGATCATATAAACATCAATAATACACAAATCATTGTTTGATCATTTTTCTCCAATATACAGTGCATATAAATACAAAATAAGTACTTACTGGGCAAACTTTAGGACAATTTCTTTTGAAGCTCTGTCACTCTTCCCAAGACCTCCCACAATGGCAACAGAAGGTCTGGTGATGCTTTTCTTACCCATTTCAACATCAATCTCTAGTGCAATGATCTGCTTGTTCTGGACACTACGACCAATGCTGCAATGTATTTAGATAAGGGGTGAACATGAGAAATCAAGGTACCAATAGACAGTTTTGTTGATAGTTTCTCTTTCAATGGAGCAACAGTCAAGTTCAAGATTCTCTGTTACATCAATTTTCCAAGCATGCCTCTAAACCCAATGGGTCCCCAGGGGGTAACATTTATAGGTATGGATGCAAAGCACTGGATCCAGGGGAGATAAGTCGCTCTCTCTCTCTCACTCTCTCTCTCTGTTCATACATCGATCCATGAATCCATCTGTTCTATCCATATAAATAACCAAAAAAAAAAAAAAAAAAGAGAGAGAGAGAGAGAGAGAGAGAGAGAGAGAGAGAGAGAGAGAGAGAGAGAGAGAGAGAGAGAGAGAGAGAGAGAGAGAGAGAGAGAGAGAGAGCATCTTCTCCACCCTATGCACGTATTGGTAAACGAGAAAAACTAAATGACTATTGGAAGCCTCTCCTCATTAAAAATCTTTCTTGCATGAAAGTTCTGCAAAATCAAGCAGGATTGGACTTTTAAAAAAATATTTTAATATTACAATATTTACTGAGTATCTGCTTTTTGTATCACTCCTTCAACAAAATTTATCAGGAAAATTTTTGGGGCATCAAACAACTCGACATAAATAGTTACAACACAAGGACAGCCAGGTGTTTGGGTCTCTGTGAGGTCACTAACATCCGCTTCCAGAATGTTACAGTACTAAGCCCTCAACTGACTGCTGCTTGTTATATAGGATGGACCAAGACCTTGGGTGAACACCTATGTGCTACCAGTAGCGTGGGCAAGTCCAAGGTGATGATGTTTAAGACCAGGATTTGAGGGTAGAGTATAACACTATGGGAGTGGAAGCCAATGTCAGCCATGGAGATCAAACAATGGTTTCTGTCGAGTTGCTTGATGCCCTAACGTTTTTAATAAATTTTGTCAAAGGTGAGACTAATACATACAAAGCAAGTACTTAGCAAATATTGTAATATAAATAAAATATTTTAAGATGTCCAATTCTGCTTGATTATGCAGGACTTTCATACATGAAAGATTTTTAATGAGGAGAGGCTTCCCACAGTCATGATTAACTACATTTTTATTAACAATAGCATCTTTTATTGTGTTGGAGTGTAATTGCTACAAGTCCCAGAAAACAGATAATTTACGATAATTAGAAAAAAAAGTTCAAGCTTCATGGACCCAAAGACTTAGTCTGTGGTGACACCTGGTAAGAATGAATATAACCCACTCACACAAATATTCTGAATATGACATACCACTGAAAACAACAACAGGCCTGTTTTCTTTTTAGGCATACTAACTATGGTGAGATGTAAAGATACATCACTGAATTGAAGATCTTAACATCTCGGTAGCTCAACAACAGTACTGCAATGTGCTCTATAAAATATGAAACACTGAACATACCTAACTTAGAATATAAAAGAATGAGCATACCTGTAAGTCTTTGATATATGTGAGAAGTTTGACTGCAGCTTCAACAGATGGTCCTCTGTGGCATAATATGACCGATATACAACATCTGGGTCTTGTAAAGAGTCTAGAGTCAGGCTTTGTGGTGATTCCTTGTGTGCCTCAACAACAAACTTCACAGTTTTGTTTTCCAGGTCAAGGGTTGATATCTGAAATGCATCAAGCATTGCATGGCTTTGTACTCCTCAGCACATACACATACGAAAGATTGTACTTGACTATTAGAGCATACACACGGACTCGCATGGGCGGACAGGAGAGGAAGATGGGATGCTTGAGTGGACAATGAAGAGAGAAGTGGGGGGGATTGTGAGGGGAACAGTACTCATTTAGTAATAATATGGCTCCAATAGGACAAAGGAAAATCCTTCTTAAAATTGACCTTCCACTTGGGAAATTTAATCTGGCATCTACATGATTTGTGAAAAAGAAAGTGCAATGAGTGCTGCTTTCATTGTTGCACTAGAAGTACTGCAAAAATGTGTCTCTACTTCCTTGTAAAGCACTTTTATAGCCAGGCAAGGCTTTGAATGTGTGGTTGGAGTATATAATTATGGTGCATAAGAATGTTACAGGGCATAGTAACTAGTAGCCTGAGAAAGTAAAAAGCCTTCATGAAAGCTTCTCAGATCTTGAAGAAGGCACAGTAAAATAATATAAATATAAAATATAAAAATAAATATAAAATAAAATAAAACTAGCAAAGGTTAGTGTCATAGTTTAAAGAAAATTAAATTTCATTAGATTAGATTTTATAGTTTACTGAAACTTAAATTTCTTATGATTACCAGGGAAGAAGCATCAAACTTCTTCAATCAGCTAAATACAATCATTGAAGGCAGTGTGTGTTTCAGAACAAGCTTTTATTGTGACAAACTGGTTTCTTCTGGAATATGCCAAACCATCTAGCCTTTATTCTTTTTTTTATCCTATTCAATGCTAGCTAGAGCCTACACACAAAATAAAAGCCAACCTTAAGAGTGTGGGATCCTGTAGGAAGAAGTTTCCTAAAAGTGCCTTGGCTTCCCAGCTCAAGCTTCTGCCCATCCAACATCACAGAGGCGGAGACAATGGGAGAGCCCTTCTCATCCACAATCTGGCCTGCAACTCCTGTGAAAACCATAAAACTATCAAGTAATACAATATCTTTAGATAACTTTCATTTTACTGTAATAGAATGTGAAGTATTTTAGCAACTTCTCCACCATTCCCATTTGGTTACCTTGGTGTGCAGCATGAATGAAGGAGAGAAGGGAATCTTTATTTTGCTGCCACAGACTTTTTAAAGCCCACCCTGGGGGATAATTACAGCAGCTCACATGTGCGGCAACCTGTAACATCACCATAATGTCAAACATGGTCACAAAAAATTGTCTTTTTTCTACAATAAAGGAGGCAGCTTTGCAGTCTGCATGAGAACTTATTGTGCCTTAGGGTTAGCATGGCAACTTTTTGCATAAAGTGTAACTCTCCTGGCATGAGCAGGCAGTGTAGGTTAGAGAGTTTTGTACATTTTGCAGAGAGGTACACCCTACTACTACTCCCAGGGAATGTATTGCTAGCATCTGTACTCCATCAGCAGCCAAAAAAGTTGAATGTAAATCTGACTTTTCCTCCTATTTTGCTTTGTGGTCTGACATTGTGCTGGTTTTCAGTATTTTATATATGTGGGAAGTGCTTGGATATGAAAACTGCTCATGTCTTAGTAACAAAGAAATTTGTATACATAAAAGCTTGAAGCTACACTTGTAACTTGAAAGCTACTATCAACATTGTCTTATCCCTCCCACCAAAGCTTTCTGGGAGACCATGTAAGGTACCAAAAAGGACAATTAAGCTTCTAAGGAGGCAGGATGATAACTTAAGGAAAGGAATATTAATTTACTAGCTGGAGTCTTCCTTCATGTAGTCGATGATATGCTGCATCATGACCTTGGGTACAACACTTATCATGTTTAAAAAAAAAAAAAAAACTTAAATGACTCACAGTTAGAAAAGAATCCAGTTTGCAAAAAATATCAAGATTGGACCGTTAATCCCGAGGATACGGGTGCTGATGTGTTATATAACTACACCCTTTGTCAAAGCGTTAAGGCATTTTGACATAGTGTTCAGTTTACATAAAAAATGGGTTAAGTCACTGTTTTCAGAACCAATCAATGATGTAGGGTGGAGGATGGCTGTATGTAATATCTGTGAAGATACAAATGATCCTTTGTAGGTTCATGAAATTTGTCTCATTACATTTTGATATAGGAGCTTAAAAAAATTACATCCTTTACAGACTATAATTTTCAGACACTTTGTAAAAAATACCATGGAAAAGTATTAGGGAGGTCAATAATTTACATTGATGAAAGCTTGAGTATTGTTTCTAATGAAAGAAAAAATCATTTGCCACATGTCAGATTTCATAGTTTTTTTTTTTTATTTGTAAATTTCCTCTACACAAAAAAATTACCTGTTATTGCTCTTTCATATGACAAAACACTAAATGTAATGGCACTTATAATGTAGGCAGAAAAGTAGTTGAAAAAAAAAAAAAATCCACTTTTCGAGAAAATGGGTGTGAAATATTTCATTCTTATCCCCTGTACTGTGCCAATTATATCTGTTTGATTAACATGAAACTTTTACATGAAATTGCCTGTGCCTTCTATGCACTATTAAATTACATGAGGCATCTGGTTTCCCCTTCAAAAAGGTACCATTCGCTCTAGGGCAGGGAAGGTATCAGGAAGCGCTACCTCCTTTAACGTCGCCAGATTCAGGCAACTCTTTCCAAACTAAATAATGAGCTGCTAAAATATTTAAGCTTGACATTCTTTATCATATTTCTCTGTCCTCTTCCTCTAGATCTTGGGGTTTGCATGCCAGCTTCTCTTTTCATCCATTAATAACAGAGTCATTCAAGGTGGAGTCATGATGCTTTGAAAGATGCCAAGCGTCAAAATGAAACCTAAAAAAAGTGCACTATGTGTGTTGAGCCCTCGCACACAAAATATGCATATATGCTCTATACATGGCCATCCAAGGCCCTCAGATATGTTTAGCATCTGTGAGAGAGAGAACTAATGGAGACAATTCCAAATGCCTAACCTGCAGGAAGCTGACTTAGCAGTTAACCCGGAAGCAGCGACAGGCCAAATTCGTGGCTTTGCCTTGTAGCAGCGACGGGCCAAATTTGTGCCATGATTTAAACCCCAAAAAATAGATGATACATAATTTGATCACAATTGCTTTGATATATATTATGAAATGGTTTGTGTGAGGGGTGTTTTTTCTCATTTTTCTCGCTTGGAGGGACCATTAAGAAACATGATTCCCGCTGCTACCGGGTTAAGATATGAAATTTTCTGGAGGCTAAGAATGTTTAGAATGGAAGAAAAGGACAGTTGTGTGTAAAATTGGAGTAATACTTCAAATAGAAAGGTAAATCTAGTGGCATGTCATACATACCGTGAGAACACCTGGCATGTTAACATAAGTGTATTCCAGGAGGGAGTTTTTGTACACCCCAAGAGCTTGACCATGAATTATTCCAGAGGGAGCCTTTGAGTTCAGGGCATGGCAAGGGTTTTCACTCTGCAGCATGGTGGGGTGAGTCTGAGCATAGGACTCGGTCAAAAACTGGAATATGGCCTCATCTGGTGTGGTGGACGGATTTGCTGATGGATCATCATGGGGGAACCTGTATCATGGAGAAAATGTTAAACATCCCTAATCAACAGGAAAAAACTCAAGAATGCTCTGATGATATCATTTCAAAGGTAAAAATGGTTAAAATATTTTGACATTACTAACCTCATAAATATTCCTCCAGACTCAAGAGACAAGATGGCATGAGGCTGCACTTGACTGATCATCTTCATCATGGCATCAGCATAGATGTTACTAACTTCTGGAGTAAAGGCACCACCTACTTCACTCTGAAGTTCTTTTGGTTTGCTGTAGCCACACATTCCTGAAATATTTAAAAAGTTTCATTATTTATAAAATTCAGTCATTAGACCACTCCATTTTTTACACAAGCTGAGTGACCAACTCAAAATTAAAACAAACAGCATCAAAGTATGAGTTAAAACAGTAATTTTTAAGTTATGAAGAAGGTGTGGAGTAATGAAATGTGTGAAACACAATAGATTCAGGTGATGCAGATATTCCACTAGGATATAAATACAGGTGACAATGTTGTCAAAGTCCAATAACAATTTAATGTAAGAGAGTATGGAAATAACAGCAAGGGGAGTAGATTGAGGAGTGTTATAATGAGTGAAATATGGCACTGAGATGGTTTGGATAGCTGATGAGAATGGATATGAATGATTTTGAGAAGAGAGTGTATGGAGGTAAGCCTGAGGGAGTTTCATGAGACTACCAGTGAAATGGATCAATAGAGTGAAGGAGTATTGGAAAGAGTTGACAGGCAAGGGAATGAATGTGCTGAGAGGGAGTGCCAGAACAGGGTAAAGGGGAGGGGGGGGGGGGGGGGCTTCTTCTACGGCCACCTCTTTGAGGGAGGTTCCTGAGAAGACAGGATGTTAAAAACAGATGGCCTGATGCCCAGTGTAAGTAATTTCAAACTACGGTACAGAAATGTTCAAGGCAACTAAATGCATAATGTTCACCATCCCTCAGTGGTCTCGTAGTTACAGGATATAGTGGTTAGAATTTTACATGAGAAGGATTACTCTACTGATACCGATATCCAACATTTAAAGGAAGCGCTGGAGGTATACACTTTGGCTGCTAGAAGCCTATGTACTCATCATTGTTTCACTGGCCCCTGAGCCTGTGGTAGATAAGAATCCATTATGCTGAGAAAAATGGCAAGTGTGACATCCAGGTTACTACAGTTTACCTTGCCCAGGCTTCCCCAGGTAACCATTTGTTGATCACCCTGAGAGGGAATATGAACAGCTGGGTCACACCTGGGTGGGATGCACACCCAGGCCTGGATTCAAACCTAGACCCATGGGATCAAAGCTAGGCGTGCTAACCATTAATTTAAACTACATTTAATACAACCCCTAACTTTAAGCTCATATTTTTAATGTTCAAAGAAATCCCCATACATTGAAAAACACAGTAGTTACAATATAAATGCAGAAAAAGTACAGCTTCTCATTACCTGGCTCAGCTCTGTCAAAACCATCAGTGTCAACAGCAGGTACCAGGAATATCTTGGTGTTCTGGAGCAATTTTTGGATTTCTCTGTCCTTTTTAGCCCACCCAGAGGCCAGATGACGAGCAAGACGCAACACCAGCTCCCGTCCAACCGGCTGTGACCCATACAGGCCGCCAACCACCATCACACGGACACGAGTATCCACACCAGCCTCCACCTATGAAGGGAAGTCAAAGTTGATTTATTTGAATGTATTTTTAAGACAAACAAACTGAAGGATACATGTCTACATCTTCCACTTGATGTCATAAAAGGTACCTAAAAGATGGAAAACATGGAACCTGCCTTTCAAGGGGATAATAAAGGTTTCATTGGATGCTTACCACTGTGCCCATCTGAAGGGCATGCAGCTTCATGCTCCATTCGTTATCATTGGCCAGAAATTCTGCAATATCTGGGTGTTGGTTCTCAATCTCTGCCATAGATATATTTACTTCAGAGTTATTGAGGTATCTTTCCCCAAGATTTTCAGCTAAATCAAAGTCCTCTTGCTGTGACCACGTGGAGGAATTGTCAGTCCTGAGTGTGAAATTTTCTTTGGCAGCCCAAAGACGTGGCACCTCCACAAGGCGACTCTGGGCTTCGTACCTGAAATATATTTAATAATGACTATCACAACTGAAAGAAATTATTGTATATACTCTGTATGTTCAAATGGATTAGAAAATCAGTTGTTAAAAATAAATAATTAAAATACATTAATGATGTATTCAATATTATCTCTTCCCTCACCTACATCTTCAACATCTTTTTCAAGTCATCACTTTTTCATCCTTAATCTCCTTATATGTAATATTTACATGTCATACACTCTCCATAAAATCACAATTCTGCATTCTAATATATCAAAACCACTTAAATGAATTTTCCTTTACCCATTCCTCACTCAGCATTCAATACTTCTTGTTCCAGCATTCATACCACATCCCCTGTACACCTTTTCAGTACTCACACCATTCCATCTAATGAAATCACATTCTCTCCAATTGAATAATTTTTGCTGTATGTATCCTAGTGTTTGGGGACACATTTTATGCCCATGTTTAAGAGGCACAGGTCAAAGTTAGCATAGCTAAACTGTTCTTCAATTCTCTTTTAACCTTTTTACTGCGAAATACACACAGCTCCGCTGTTTTTTTTTTTTTTTTTTTTTTTTTTTTAACGTTCTGTCTATGGAGCTAGTATAGGCTTTCTTGATTGGGCCTGCTGGTTGGTCACACCCCATTATGGTGCACATAACTATTTTATAGTGGTGCCATCTTGCTTTGGCCCAAGAAGCCACCCAGAGCTCATTTTCTATCCACTCAAGAGAGTTTGTCTAGAGCCTGGGTTGATGGGTGGTCATACAGGCAGCATGTGGATAGTATTAGGCCACTCATGTGTGATATGTGGGTGTATTCTATGGCCATAAAAGATAGGATTTTCAGCAGAAAAATAGGTGCAAGCCAGGAACACACCTGCTTCTGCATACATCTACACCAGGTACTCGCCATTCTTATCCACTCCAATTGCCGCTTACCACTCTCAATCATATAATCCATTACTATAACTCATCAGACAATTATTTAACTCTTACAGTACTTTTTCACCATTCTTGAGTTAATTGCTTAGTGGGACATACCCACACATCCATGCATGTGGGTTCACTGAAGGAAAATAGAATTCTAACTCTGATATTTGAAACTTGCATCTTGACAATACCCAAGGTATGTTTAGCTCAAATGGCAATAACAAAAACAGGCCATCCACTATAATCAGTTGATTTAAACTCATGCACCTCCTGCTTATAGAAAAATGACAGCTCACTCCATCACTTCAACAGATTTTCTAAACCATCAGACATTAAGGGAAACCTGATTACTGAAAAGCATCTCAGAGGAGGAGTTCTAGTAAAAGGAAAAAGACTTACCCTTCAGCATGGACTGTCATGAAATGTTTCCCGGGCACAAGCAGCCTCCAGTAATCACCATCAGTGGCAGAGGTGACATCATGATTAATGCCAGCAATGTTGATTGTTGCGTTGTTGATTGGGCGGCTATTGACATCCATTATAAAGCCTGTCACTCCAGTGTGTACCTGTGGGATTAGGGGTATCATCAAATCAATGCAGATATGTTTTTTATAAGAAAAATCATGCCATGTAAGATCTTTCTATTTATCAATTCCAATGCCCTGCTCCCTCCAGAAACTCCTCCTGAAAGGAAGACCATGGAATAAAAATCTCCCATTTTCCCTCTTCATAATATGTTTCTACTACATTCACACACCCATCTTTCTCTTATTTTGATATTCCTCAGTTCTGTTGATTCACTTAACTGGTGGCCTCCCTACCATCCCTGCCCTCCCATTTGAATCTTATATGAACTCTTAACAAAACTGCCATTCTGAATTCTTATAAATCTAAACCCTCTTAATCCCCATAGTATCATGTTTCTATATACCCATGCTGAGGTGTTCTCATGCCCAGTGCCAAATCCATATAAAGTGGACTCTCCAAATTAGTGGATGAATGGATTAAGGGAAGATGCTGTGATGGAAAAGTGTCAAACATTTTAAGGAAAGGCTGGGCAATTATAGATATGTAGATGAGACAATACAAGTGTGGCTCAGGCCCTATATCTTATAACTAGGTAAGTACACACACACACACACACACACACACACACACACACACACACAGACACATATGGACAAATACAAATTGGGAGACAGGACTGTCCGAGCTTGAGCTCAAGCCCTGTATACTACAAATAGGTAGATACACAGTATATAAACATAATATTCTTCAGTCCCATTAAGTTTACTTAAAAAAAAAAAAAAAAAAAAAACCACTAATGCAGCTGGTATATATGACAGCTGACTATATCACTAAGTGGCCTTATGATATTATCATACCTGCTCCATGTATGACAGAAGGGAGTTTTTGTTTTCCATCCAAAACTCTGGTAATGCATGTGCAGGAGGGTATTTGCAACATGCCACTTCAACAGTAATCTCGAAACAATTTGAATGTAAGTAGTTCCAATCCTGCATGCCTCCTGATACACTGTACCAGCTGGCACCATTGGTTATTCCATCATTGAACACATCATGCTGGCATGATCTTCCCTTAGGCATAAACGGATGAGCCTGAAATACAAGTACAAGATAATGTTATAAAGAAATGTGATGGAGGAGGCAAGAGAGATGACAGGGAGCCTCCTATGATCAAGAATTTTGGGCAGTATAAGAAATCAACCCACTATTGTACCAGGTAATGTAATCTGGGAAATGATCATGATAAGAGTGGGCTGCAAATGGTGATAAAAATCTATGGAGTTAAAATAAAGTTAATAATTGAAAGCCATTTGTAAAAAAAAAAAAAAAAAAAAAAAAAAAAACTGCTGTTTTATTGGGTTTTGCATACTCTTACAAGTGAGGATGGCCACATACTGGGCAGAGAGAAATTAGGTCAACATTAACATGCTGAATAAGCTAAGTAAACAAAAACAAACGCAACTTGCCACCTCTTAATATGTTTGTTCCACCAGATGGACGGCACGATTCCTAGACTTATATCTGTATCTATCCTCTATTCGATGAAGACCGGCTAATCAGTGAAGCATGAGCTCTCCAATTTTGTTTACAGTAGAAAGTCCTATTCTAGGCCTCCCAGCTATGAAAAGCATCACCAACAAACCACAAACATACTTGACTTATGTGAAGGACATTAAATAACATCTTGTACTCACAAAGGAATATGCTTTAGCCAATTTCTTGAAAACTTCATCATCTGGGCTCATACTGTACTTTCCATCGATGTTCTGGGGGTTATCATCCCATGGATAGTTGGCAACCAGAGAGCCACCATGCAAGTTGGCAGAGAGCACAAAGGGATACTGTTTGATCCACTTCATTACAGCCAAAGTCTCAGGCTGTCTCTTGTAACCTTCCTGAAGAACAATACAATTTTAATAAGGGAATGATAAAAAATATAAAAAATGTACATCAATAATACCATTTTAGCAATTAGATCAAATATAATGCAGTGGGACCCAAATCTGCAACCTCAATCTTCCGTGTCATAGAAGCTATTTCTTTTTAGTCAATCCTTACAAGATATAGCAGAACATGGAGATGTGCTAAAAATCTACAACTTATACTATCCTTAAAAGTTTATCATAGCCTTGATGTGACGGTGGGAGGACAAAACTATGGAAGAAACTGACGAGTCTTATCTCACCCAGGCTTAGTACATGTTGAGGTATTATATGTTAATAAATGTTGAAGATCATTATGAATCAAATATCCTAGAAGGCTTGCTTTCACTGACCTTTTTATCAGCTTCATGAAAACAGAAAATATATAATGCAATAAATTTTCTTTATTATGACTTAATTTCATAAGTAAAAAAAAAAAAAAAAAAACAAACACAAAGATGAGCAATGTTTTCTTTTCAGTTACATTTTCATAAGAATGTACTTGAATTATATGAAACCATCAAAGCTTTTTTTACAGAGAAGCAAAGTAAAAGTATCATGTTTTTTCATCTGATATAGACAGAAAATCACACTGCAGTGCTGCCTGATGCCTATATACAAAATTTAAAAATTTCCATTGGTTGACATTGTATTGCTAGAGGGTTCAAATGAAAACCATCCTAATAAAATTAAAGAAAAATCATAGAAATATGCTAGTGACAGTTTGCTATATATTAAGGTCTGACCACCAAGAAAGAAATTACAAATTGTTACCTTATTAGGAATGAACTGATCGGGAAAGTCTCGGTTAAGATCCACTCCTTTGGCATTATTTCTACCAATCAATCCACCACAAGTTCCTGCAAGAAAAAGCAAAGTACTGTTTCACTATAATTGATAGATTTTTATCAACAGATCTACACAAATAACATAATTCAAGCATAAAGGAATGTTTCCTCCAAGATATTCCATATACATCCTCTTATAAAATACAATAAAAAGCAAACTATTCCTTGCATGAGGAAATTCTTCATAGTCAAACCTTCAATGGAGACTTCAAAGCCATCAGGGTTCATGGTAGGCATGATATGTATCCTTGTAGTGTTAATGAGGGTGGTAATCCGTGAGTTCTTGCCAAAACCTTCTAGCAAATACTGCATCAGAAGAAGGAGCACCTCACGGCTAATCACCTCATTCCCATGCATGTTTCCAATGTATTTGAATTCTGGCTCTCCTGTAGAAAGAAAAAAGGAGATGAAAGTAGAGTGAGGGATAAAATCCATAGCAAGTTAATTTAGAAAGTGAAGATTTTTTTTTTTCTTCATTCATCTTTGACGCCTGCTACTAGGAGCTCCCACCAGAGGATGGCCACGGCCGAAGAGTTTCCATCTCTCTCTATCCAGACACTCCCTCCTTGCCTGGTCAAAGTTTCTCAAGGATCTTTCACCCCTCTCCCTGACATACTCCTGTACCCTATCTCTCCATTTCACTTTAGGTCGTCCTCTAATATTCCCTCCCTCTATCTCACTCACATACACCCTCCTGGTCATCCTACTCTCCTCCTTTCGCTCCATGTGACCAAACCACTTTAAAGTCTGTCACCACTTTTTCCCCCACTCCACACTTCTTCCCTTCACCCACGTGACACCTTCCAAAACGCTCATACACACTTTCATTACTCATTCCATCGATTCTACTCACACCACATGCACTCATAAAATAACTCATTTCCACTGCCTGCACCCTAGACCTCTGACTTTCATTCCAGGCCCATGTTTCGCTTGCATATGTGAGGGTTGGTACTATTACTGTATTTCTCAAATCCCTCTTTACCTCCATGCTCACACTTCTGCCATTCATGATACTTCCCCGAGACCCTACCACTTTTCTTCCTTGCAATGCCCTTTCTCTTGTATCTCCTTCTGTACCACCATGCTTACACATAACTGATCCAAGGTACTTAAACTCATTAACCCTTTCACGCATCACGACGCAATTGGTGGCAAAACGGAATCATCTACATGAGCTTTTGACTCGAATCGCGTCAAAAAAAAAATGTAAAATTCGCCAAAAAATAAATTATCTTTCAGAATCACGTCAAATTTTTTTGTGTCAAAGATCCAAGCTAGACCTATAAAATAAACTAATTGTCAACTCTCTCGTGCCGTTGGACGTGAAGCGATAATTGCCCATGGTTTAGTTGCCTCTCAGCAAGCAGCGTGACTGTCGTCCCTTTAAATTGTTTTTTTCAGAGTCGGTAAACTTCGTTATTTATTTGCATTTCTTGATATTTTTTTCTTCCATAAGGCAGAATAATCTCTTCCAAAACCAACGATATATAATAATGCCAGGAAAAAAGAATACTCGTGGGTGAAATCGATAAAATTTTCGCCGCACAGTCAGGCCATTCCGCGAGGCCCCCTAGGGAGCCCCAGACGGATGTCACAGTGGAAAGAGAAACTTATTAAACTTTTGGTGCATGAAAGGGTTAACCTCCTCCATTTCTTTACCATTCAAAAATATTTTGCATTCTTTTGAACATTCAATTCCCACTCTATATGGGCATACAAAATCCACAACCTCACTTCTACTCCGCTCACAAACCATCACTTTACTTTTGTTGACATTTACTTTCAGCTTTCTTTTTTTACATACGCTATCAAAAACACTGAACAAATTTTGTAAGTCACTTTCATTTTCTGCAATGAGCACTGTCATCAGCAAATAAGACTGAATTCAGCAGCCACTTCTTTCCCTCAGTGTACATTTTTACTCCAACTTCACCAACTCTGCCCTTCATTTCTCTCATAACACCATCCATATAAATACTGAACAACCATGGTGACATGACACACCCCTGCCTCAAGCCCATTTTTATCTCAAAATGTTCACTTGTTTCTCCACTAATTTTGACACATGCAGATGCATCCTCATAGAAAGACTTTATTGCATTAAGCAGTTTTCCTCCCACACCATATATCTTTAAAACGTCCCACAATGCCAGCCAATCGACTCTTGTCATAAGCTTTTTCTAGATCCATGAAGGCAGTGTGTATTTTTTTCCCTTTTGCTAATATTTTTTCTCCTATCATCCTGAAGGAAAATATCTGATCCACACATCCCCTTCCCTTCCTGAAGCCTTTTTGTTCTTCACTGGTTTCTTAGGGTGGTGGGGGAATGGAATAGACTCAGCAATCACAGAGTTAGTGCAGGGACGATAGCTTGTTTTAAGAGTAGACTGAATAGCTACATGGACAAGGATGACGGGTGGCAGTGAGGTGTGGGTGCAGTAAGGAGACAGGGTACTGGAGCGTACGCCCGTACCGAAGGTAAACGAGGATCAAGCCTCTACCTGTAACCCCTGAAACTACACCTCACCCATCGTGAGTAGTGGGGGGGATTCTGGAGCTGCCCTGTGTAGGCCACTCAGCATCTTGCAGTTTCCCTTTGTTCTTATGTTTTCTGTAAGTCTTTGCACCCTCTCTATTATGACTTTTCCATATACGTTTCCGGGTATACTCAGCAGACTTATACCTCTATAGCTCCCACACTCCCCTCTCCTACCCTTTCCCTTGTAAACTGGGACAATGATGGCTTCTGTTCAGTCAGCTGGCACCCCCCCCCCACCTCCCATCCCATTGCACATATCTTGACCATCCATTTAGTAACTACATCTCCACACTTCAACATTTCTGCTGTAATTCCATCAATTCCTGCTGCCTTTCCTTTTTTTTTTTTTTTTATTGCTTGATTTACTTCTTCATATGTTATATTTTTTTCTTTATATACTCCTCCTTTACCTCCACTCAAAATTACTGCTGTTACAACTGCTGGACCTCCATCTTCAAAATTCATTAAGTTTTAGAAATATTCTCTCTATCTCTCTTTCACAGCTTCCTCATCTTTCAACATCTTTCCATTCTCATCCATAACTTCACTTCTTTTACTTGGGGAGATATTTTCTACATTTCTTTTTTTTTTACTTCTTTCCAATATGATTTTGTTTCCTTTATAATTTTCACTTTGTCTTTTTCCAGTCTTCATCAACTTTCTTCTTACTTTCTTTTATTGCTTGTTTTAATTTCATTTTGCATTCTTTATATTTCTTTTTTCTTTCCCTTT
>NC_066525.1:11186684-11246684 GCF_024679095.1 Eriocheir sinensis
ATATAGTTAAGGGAGGAGGGCGAGGTGGCTAGCAGACACTATTGTAATTATTGAGGTGGTTGGTTCAAAAACTATTCTCGGTCGGTCCCCGTGGATTTCTGACTCTCTGACCTTGTCCATTATATCGAGGGTTTACTGTATATATATATATATATATATATATATATATATATATATATATATATATATATATATATATATATATATATATATATATATATATATATATATATATATATATATATATATATATATATATATATATATATATATATATATATATATATATATATATACAGTAACCCCTCGATATAAGACTAATTGGAGGGGGAACTTTGTCCGTTAATGCCGAAAGTCTGTTATAAGCGGTGAAAATTAGAAAAAATGTAAAATAATACCAACGAACCTAATAAACGTAGGTATATATAGGGTATATAGGTATATAGGGAAATTATAAGATAAGCATTGAGAAGGCAAAGAGTACCAGAAAGATTGGTTGAATTGGTGATGGGACTATATGAAGGTACAAAATCAAGAATAAAAACAGTGGTGGGAACATCAGATGAGTTCGAAATTGGAGTGGGGTTCACCAGGGATTTGCCCTTAGCCTGCTCCTGTTTATAACAGTAATGGAGGAGGCAACAAAGGAAGAAAGAGGAGAGGCACCATGGGAGCTGCTGTGCAGGTGACTTGGTAGTAAATGCAGAGACAGAAGTGAAAGAAAAGTTTAAAAAATGGAAGGAAGGAATGGAGGAGAGGTTTGAAAATTAATATGGAAAAAACAAAGTACATGGTGACTGGAAAAGAAGCAAGAGAAAAGATTAAATCAGGAAAATATCCATGTGGATGCTGTGGGAAGGGAGTGGGTGTAAATTCTGTCTTGTGCACATGTTGCAGGCAGTGGTACCACCTTAGATGCTCAGGCCTCAGAAATGTAAGAGGAGTGCAGAATTTTATATGTCCAGCTCGCGTAAGGAGACAGCAAGGACAAGAAACTGGGAGGGATGAACTAAGGTGAATGGAGGAAAGCTGGATGAGGTAGAAAATTTATGTTATTTGGGAGATGTTCTGGACTGTGAGGCAGGAGTGGAGAGGATAGTGAGAGCGAGAGTGGCGGCAGCATGGTTAAAGTGGAGGGAGGTGGCTAGTCTGCTCGTGAATCGTAGCATCCCTCTAAAGAGCAGAGCAGGGGTGTACCAAGCATGTATTAGATCAGTGATGTTGTATGGAGCAGAAGCATGGGCTCTAACTAGAAAATTGATGGAGGTACTGAGAGCAAGTGATCGCAGAATGCTGAGGTATATGGCGGGGATCAGGTGGCAAGATAGGGTGTCTAGTGCAGATGTAGCTAACAGATGTGGAGTAGAGGACCTGAAAACAGTGCTCAGAAGGGAAAGACTCCAATGGTTTGGACATGTACAGAGAGCAGGTGAGGATACAGTGCTGGGAGCTGTGGAGAGATTAGAGGTAGAAGGAAGACCAGTTGGTAGACCTAGGAAAATGTGGAGGTGTATACAAGAAGACTTGGCACTGATGGGATTGGATGAGCATCGGGCAGAAGACAGAGTAGAACGGAGGAGAGCCATAAAGCATCCAACCGCTCAGGAAGAGTGAAAACGGACGTTAAACAAAATGATGATATAGCTTTTTTTTTATTGTGTATGTTGTGTGCACATTGTCTGTATGGCTGCATAGCTCACTTGGCAATGGACTACGAGATACTGAGGCTGCCACGTTGGCAGTGGGGCCCTGCGGGGGGGCCGTACTGTTACAGGTATGGATAAAATTTTGCAAGTGCGCCAATATCGCGCTGGCAGACGAAACTTTTTTTTTTGGGGGGGGGGGGGTAGTTTTCGGTGTTATGAAATAATCCGATAACTGTTTCTGTCAAAAATCATTAAATGATTGACTCTTCAATGCCTGTTGTACACCTGTCACTGCCCGCCGCTGCAGCCGCAAAATAACTCGGAGAGAGATGTTCAACTTGCTTACAGTTTCTACATTTCACTCACCGCTCACTAAGATCACAAGTGGACAAACTAGAACAAAACCAGGCAAATTAATGTTTTTTCCTACAGTGTATTCCCCCAGTGCGCATGTGAGGTGGACAGCAGAGCGATTTATTTCTTCGAGGAGGTATTTCTCACAACACCAGCCGCCAGGTCACGCCCCTCGCAGCGTATTTCCACACCTAACAGTGAGTGCCAAATAAATCTAAACTAACCAAACATAACAAACATAACCTTCCTAACTGGGGGGCCTAACCCACCTCGACCCCTTAAGCTGTGTCAGTATCGACACTCACAAACACTTGGCTATTTTCATCAGGTGGGCTGAAAAAGACTACAGTAACCAAAGGATGGGGCACCAGATAAAGGGAGGAGGGCGAGGTGACTAACAGACGCTTTTGTAGTTACCGAAAGCGGGTGGTTCAAAAACTATTCTCGGTCAGTCCCTGTGGATTTTTGACCGTCTGACCTTGTCAGTTATATCCGAAATCCATTATATTGAGGGTTTACTTAAATAAATAAATAAATAAATAAAATAAAATAAAAACATGAAAGCTAGAAAATTTTTTAAAAGTACATACTCTTGCTTACCTGAACTCTGGGGGAGTGAGAAACCCTTCCTCTTCAGGTCGACGTGGTGGTGGGGGTGTGGTGGTGGTGGTAGTGGTGGTGGTAGTGGTGGTGGTTGTGGTGTCCACTACAGTGATAGTGTCTGCTGCAACAGCACTGGTCACTTCTCCGAGGGATTCTGTTTCTTGTAGTGTTGTGGCTTCTGTAGCAGTGCTTGTAGTGACTGGCGGTGTTTCTGATATGAGTGACTTTGTAGTTTCTGTAAAAAATATTTAATATCATAATAAAATAAAATAAATCATATGTGATGCTCTCTTGCTCAAATCTATCCAGAATCATCAGGAACTTGATTTCATAACCATACATATAAAATCAACAAGCTCAAGATATATACACTGCAATGTGCACAACTCTTACATTAAAGCATACCAAAACAACTGAATTTGCTATGAAATTAATAACTTTTCCAGAGATGCCAAACACAATCAACAACATCAAACACACATGAAATAAGGAAATAAAAGTTTATGCCAAATCTGAGCAACATCAACACAGAGCAAAGCAGCAACCAGTAAGTTAAAAGTAAACAAATAAATAGAAATAAGCAAGCGTATGTTAAGTGCAGAGGATAACAGGGACAACAGAGACAGTGTATGATAAACCATTTTGTATAATTATCCTTGAAATTAAAGAAAATTAACTCCAAAAAAATACTGGTACAAGTACTAAACACCCAACTATCTAAATGTTTTATTGGTTATATCAGACCTCAAACCAACTATATATACTCTCTCTCTCTCTCTCTTAAACACAAATAAAAACACACAATAACTGGAAAAAAGTACAATTTACCCCAGAAAATATAACCACATAACTTCTACATTAATCAAACAAATTCCTAATACCAGTATTTCAGTAGTTCCAATGAATTAAGTCAGGCAATTCTTTCAGAGTATGAACTCATCATATAACTGTTAACAGAGCGACAACACAGTTATGCATGTTGTGGCCAATGTCACCCCTTCTGCATCTTCTTGTCTTATGCAAATGTTTTGTTCATCTCTGATTGCTGCTGCCAGTAAAGGGTTGTCTATAAGAGCTGCTGTGGGAACATTGTGGAGGAGTTGTGTGGGATGTCATTTTTGTTGTGTACAACTGATTCAGTGTCCCATTGGGCCTCCTCTCCTCACCTGTGAGGAGTTGTGTGACTAACATACTACTATTCAATTGTTGGCCCGTGGGCCAAATCCAGCTCTTAAGTTTGTTTTCATTGGTCTTTTGACAGAATCAGAATAAGTATAATAAATTAGAAATATTTACTTATGTATTTATGTACAAAATTTTACATAAACAGATTTTTTATCGTGACCAAATGTATTAAATAGAATCATTAGATGAATTAAGCACGTGATAAACTGTAATAATAAACTGAATGAAATGTAGGATAACATCCACACCACCATTGGTACCAACATAAACGAACTGAACGAATGTCCACTTCTGCCAGCGTACGCATTCATGGCTCATCACTTGGGCTGAGCCAGGGGTGGCACGGGGCACATGAATGCCATAAAAACAAATAGTCATTCCTCCCTTGCCAGTCAGCATCTTTGTCAGTTTTTTTTTTTATTTATTTTTATTTATTTATTTATTTATATTTTTTTTACATCTTAGCCTATAGCGCCTGTAGGCTTTCTTCATGGGCCTAGCTGGTGGTCGGCCCAGGCCCGTCATGGCGCAGGCAATTTTTTAATGGTGGCACCAGTTATGCTTGGCTCATGCTGCCCCCTGGAACTCATTCTTGATTCACTGGACGGTTTCTTCTAGAGTCCGGGTAGATGGGTGGTCTTCAGGACAGCATGTGGGTAGTCTTAGGCCACTTGGCGGTGACTAAAAAATCCCAGGTGGTAGCGTGGGGATTCGAATCAATGTTGTCCATGGCATGATGAATGCTGGCCCAGCACGCTAACTACTCAGCCACTCTCACTACTTATGCTGATCTTGTAAAATCAAAAAAGTGGCATTTTTCTCATTAAGGTAGGACATTGTAATAGTGGCTATATATATGTGGCTTGTTGTGTCCAACCTAATTGTAGTGTACTCAATTTTCAATATACCAAATACAGAATTTTGTGTCTTAAAGTTGCCGAATTCTTTTCTCACACACACACACACAAAAAAAAAAAAAAAAAAAAAAAAAAAAATTACATGCCTACGGGAGAAACGTAAAAGCAGGTATGGTAGATGATTACTTTGTTTCTGTGTATAAAAATGTTCAGAGAATATGTATAATATATGTATGGTCCTTCCATCATTTTCATTATCCAGCCCTACTCCTGAAGTAATAGAATAGCCCTGGAAATGGGTTAACTGAACGCAGGTGTGACATTGCCTTATTGCAACGCTCAGTCCTGTTAACCCTGAGGACTTTACTGGGCTTAATGAGCAAGAACTGTTGCAATACAAGAGGAGTGGATCCCTGAGGGAGGCTGTCGCACTTCTGGCTGTGGAGGAGGGTGGCGACGGTGGTGGCAGTGGTGCGAGCTCTCAGTAAGCCAACGTAATGTGATCTCCCAACTTTTTTATTCAATTGAGAGCAAATGAGACAAATGCAAACCATTTTATGGTGAAATTTCATTGCCTTTCCCTATCTGTAGCTATAGTTTTAGTTTACAACAGCTGAAATTGAGCAAAAAATGAAAGTTAACTTCCAAAAGATTCCAGTCTGTTTTCTATACTATATAGTAAATTAAATAAATAAATTAAACATTTATTTGGATTTTGGACCCCGCGTTATTTAAAAAAAAGCGTAAATCGAGTTACCTGTATATAGTAAAAGAGTATAGTATAAAGTATATACTATACTCTTTTACTATATACAGGTAACTCTCGATTTACGCGAGTTTGGTTTATGCGTTTTTTAAATAACGCGGGGTCCAAAATCCAAATAAATATTTAATTTACACGTTTTTTCACTTATACACAATATTTGATGGAGTGGTCACCAGATGTCTCACGCAACTGGACTCACACGGCACCGCGGCCACACAGCTGAGCTCAGTTCTTCCTGCGCACCACTTGAACAACAATACAGTACCCACACTGCCATGCTACTCAACAATAGGGGTGGGCAGGTACCGGTACCAGTACTGGTACTAACGGTACCAGCTATATGGTATGGTACTGGTACCAGACTGCTTGGTACCGGTACCAATACTAGCCAGTCATTCATGGTGTCCCTCATTTCTTCCTCACACGAGTGAGGCTGAGACTGAGTGGATATCTCGGTGATGTGGATATTCTCTCTCTCTCTCTCTCTCTCTCCTGAATGAAGTGAATATTTATTTTTCGATAGAAACCTACCTCTTGTTTGATTTACATTGTTTTTGATTTACGCGACCTCTTCAAGGACACAATACTCGCGTAAATCGAGTCACCTGTACTATACTTACTATATATAAACTATATTTTTACTAAACAAAGTTTGCTTTCAAACTAGCAATTTCATAACTAGCAATGTTTTTTCACTCAATACTGCTAGACATAGGGCCCCACTGTAAAGTTCTGTATAACAATAATTAATGTTTTAGTTCTTTTTATCAAACTCTTGACATGAATCCTTATATTTAATAAATTTATTTACTTCTGAAAGGTAGACAGTGATAAATTTCAATGAAGCAAGAACAATATAATATTGCAGTGCTGATGATGAAGCTTGAAGTTTCACCCACCATTGAACAAATCAGACAACAGCACACACTAAAACACCGTACACACTCACTTGAAGAATTAACCCTCAAAAGGCTTACACTTGATGAAGAGTCACTTAACCAAGATGTATTTTTGAGAGTGGCTAGCAATGAGGGATCAGGACTAGCCATCAGAGTTGACAGCGGACCACTCACGGAACGAGACTTCCTATTTAAGGCACCTGTTGGCTGTTCAGCATTCCCTGGTAATGATGGGGAGTGTCATACTGGATCCCAAGTGCATCTTTTTTAAAAGAGGGTTAGACACTTTTCTTGTCCTTTCTTAATCATCTGGATCATGATCCCATCAGAGATGTCAGATGGGAAGAAAAGTTGTTTTTTCAACAATATGCTGATTACTTAGATGTACCACTACTACTTGTTTCTAGGAAGTAAAGCTTGCCTTCCAATAATGTAATTGCCTGATGATTTGATAATGTTACTGTGGTAGTAGTTTCAAGACAAAACTGATTACTGTCTTTCTATTCAATAATTCATGTCATCTTGAGGATTTCTTTATGTACATGCTCATAATGCCAGTAGACTATCTTGATGGGGCCTGGTTGTCAGTTCTAAGCTGTTAGTGGCCCAGGTAGGTATATATTTATAGAGCACATTAAGGAGAGAAAATAAATAAATGAATAAATAAATAAATATATATATAAATAGACAGATAAATAGATATATACCTACTGACAATTTTTCATATGGAATGCAATGTGCTTAATACAAATTCTGTATTAAATAAATGCAAAAAATTATATTTTAACTTCTAGTTAAGAAATTGAACATTTTGACTTTAAATCTATTTTGTTAGAAAATCAAAGACTGAAGTAAAACCATTGATAATTACGATAAAAAGACAGCATGGTATCAATACAAACATACCGTACAAGAAATATAAAAATCTTGCACTGAGCCAGTATGGTAAAATCATTAAGTCATTCAGATAACACTGTCACAAGGGCTTTACTCTCAACTTTCATAATATTAACAGAAAAAAAATATTGAACCCAATTACTGAAGGAAAATCATACTCAATGATTACATAAAAGTTTAAACTCACCTGAGACCGTTCGTTTCATCTTGAGGTCAACACGAGACACAACACCTTTGGCAACACTGATCCTCTGCTTCACTGTCTCATAACTGAAAAAAATATAATAATGTTGGAAATTTATCAATGTACTATTAATATCACTTGTATCTTACCTTGCCATATCTATCTATAAATCCTTCTCCTGAAGCTTCCTATATGCTACCTTTCTATTCTCTTACCACTCTCCTTTCCATGAAAGTCTCATTAAGCTTAATTTCAGTTACTGCTAAATTGACATTGCAATGAAAGCCTTGTAACATTCCACACAACTTTTGCAGTGCTCAACATTTTCAATTTTGCCTGTTCTGCCTTGTTTCAAGACTGGAAAAAGAATATGTGTGGAAGTTTACTTAAGTAAGTGTCCATAAGGGTGCTGACAACTCTTTACTTTGATTTTATATTATAATTACATTGTTTTTCTATTTTCTTTGTTGTTATTTTCTATGAGTATAAGGACAAATCATGAAAAAAATTGTTGCTTTCCTGGCTACCTGCATATGACAGTAACACTTACCCATAGCCTTTAGCTACAAGGGTGTAGTTCCCAGGCATGAGTAGCCTCCAATACTCTCCTCTGTCTGAGGTTGTAACGTTATAGTTCAGCTCCTCGACACTGACATAAATGCCCTTCAGCCCTTCACCTGTGGCAGCATCTTCAACAATACCTAAAAGGAAAAATCTTGGTGAAAACTTTCTCAACAATGCTTCAATAATGAAAGTGTGGATGACAGGTTATCACAATTTATGTGAAAGGTTCTGAAGTAATAATAATCAAACCAACTAAATTAGAGTCACACTACAAAGACAACTTACTAAACTTTCTGGAAGGCAAAAACAACTAAAACCACCACATACCTTTAGCTCCCATGTGTACCTGCTCCATGTAAGCCATGAGTGACTCCTTGTTATTGTCCCATTCCTCTGGGATGGTGGAAGCCCTGGGGTACTTGCAGCATGATAACTCAAAAGTTACCTCAGAACAAGACCCAAACACATAGTTGAAGTCCTGCATACCTCCTGTAAGATGAGGACCAAAAATATTTGTCTCTAATAAAGAAGTAGATCTGGACTGATTCTTTGTTTTCTGACCTTCAGTTGTTTTAATATTTACCACCTGCTTTGGTAGTCACTAATCATGGTAAAATATCTAGTTTTACTTTTGACAATTATCCTTAATTCACTAATCATGTGTGATTGCATGGTTTGTTTTGGACATTTTGAGGTCCCCTTCTGGTAATCCAGAAAAACAGCTAATTCAGAGAATCCATTACCCCTTGCATTCAGGATTAAAGGACTTTTCCTATATCTTCAAATAAATGCAATGTAAATTTGGACACAATTTAATACAATGTCTTACCATCAACATCATACCAGTAAGCCCCATTAGTAACTCCCCCTGTGAAGTTACCATCATTACACACAGTCCCTGTGTGCATGGTGCGATGCTTGGAAGCATAAACAGTTGCTAAGTAATGGAAAAGTTCATCATCAGGAGATTTGCTTTCGACACAACAGTCTGCATGAAAACTGGAAAGAAAATATAGCTTTCAGAATTAATTTAACAACTACTAAATAGAAGCTTGACAAAACAAATTAAACCTATGTTAGTTATTATTCAATTAGTTGGCCTAACAACAAACTTTTGCCAAAAGATAGTACTGACTAAATCATGCATGAGTTATATAGTGCAAAACCGCCATGTGACGCAGGATGTTGCAAGTATATTCTGGATCACAACTCCCAAAGTACATAAACTTAATCATAGGTGAAATACTCCTTTGAACTATGTCTTCATCTAATAAGGAGTACCTGCTTGATGTACAGCTTCAATAGGGAAATTCCAACAAAACCTTTAATTTTACAGTGAGAAGAAGCAGAGCAAGGGCTACTAGTAAATGATTGAAAAACTGTACAGTGGTGTTCCTTTACTACATAAGAAAGACCTCTCACAAGGCTCTCACACCACTCACAATAGGCATAAAACACATTGATGAAGCCGTTAAAGATAAGCTCCATTAATTATAATATGGTAAAGTTCCTGACATTCCACTTCAAAAGCTTAAGAATGCATACACAGCTGGCAAAGTTACAATGACCTTTTGGCTTCATTGTTGTATTGGATCAAGAGAAAACAAAACTATGATCAAACTGAATCTGAATGTAAATGTGAATAAGGCACCCCAGAAACTTACATGTAATATATTAAATAGGAGTAGGACAAGATAATAACTGATAACTTAAATAAGACCCTCTATTAAAGTACTCATCTCCAATATGCTTTTAATAGATCACATGCAGCTTTACATAGCAATAGCACTGTATCAAACACAACGCATATAAATATGTAAGCAATGTTAAGTTAGAAAAGTTCAAAGACTTCAATAAAGATGACTCCTATAAGTGTACTATTCTTTTGTCAATGGATCTTCTACTTACCTGGTGTCATCAAAAGGGTAGCTGGCAACTACAGAGCCTCCATGAAGGTTACCAGAGAGAACAAATGGGTTGTTAATGATCCACGCCATGACTGCCAATGTCTCAGGCTCACGATTAGAGTAAAGGTATTCTTCACTCAAATCTCTCCACTGTGATGGAAAGTTTCTGTTGAGGTCAACATCATGTGCATTCTCTCTACCTGACTGAACAGTCCCATCACAGGTGCCCTCCTGTTGATGACATTTTAAAAAATTAGCAGGTGAATACTTAAAAATAAACAATTTTTTCTTTACCTATTTATGATTACCTGTTTACATTTTGCAAGATTGAGGCAAATTTGTTCTATTGCCTCAGTTAATGTCTTACCCTTGCTGAACATATACTTTTAACATGATTTTAATTGTTAATAAAAATAATTATATAGCTCCTAAGATTGTCGTTTTATTTTACACCTCTAAAACCTCTTTTGATAATTTCTTACTGTCTTCTTTATGTTAACTTCCCAGTTACAAAAAACACTTGACCCTCGATTTACCGAATAAAATCTGGACATATGTCAGACATATGCCCAGTCAGGCAGTTACTGGACATATGCCTACCCAAGTCTGGGTATTGAAACAAAAGTCTGGCCATACAAGAGCTGTGATGAGCCGTAGGTTTTGGCTGACGCAGGGCATTATGAGCTACTCCACCTCCCAGGGCTGTGTGGGTTCCCATCACAGAGTTACAGGTTAGAGCACAGGATTTCCATCCTGCTGCATTGTGATGAGTGGTGTCAGTAGCCCACTGTGGTGGCAGTGAATGTGCCCAGTTCTTCCCAAACCGACAACTTTACACACCTCACTCCCATCTGGTTTCCTGACCCCACCATTCTATAATAAGAAAAACTGTGACCACCATCTTCTTCATGAAAAAATTCTGCATCACAACAGCATAAATCTGTAGCAATAATGTAAAAACAAATACAGTGGTACCTCGTGATTCGAACTTAATTGGTTCATTTGGGCTGTTTGAATTGAGGGTAATACTTTATAAGAAATCCGCCTCCCTCTTCGCCACTCCAGCGCCCCCTACCCCCTAAGACAAGCCTAGGGAACTGTGGGGAACCAGGGTTTGGGGGGGAAGCCAAAATCACAAAAAAATGGGCTTCCAAAATTTCCCTAGAAAAATCCCTAAATGAAGGAAAATTCCCTAGTCTCGAAAGTAAGGAAAGTACTAACTTTATAACCTAACAGCCCCCCTTGCCCCCCTGCTAACCAAGGGGGGCTGCGCCCCCTCTGGATCCCCAAACATGTATGATGCGCCGGAAGTTTTTTTTTTTTTTTTGGTGGGGAGCATATTTAAACTACTCCAACCGAACTTTACGATCTGCTAACGACCTTTGCCCCCCTGGACCCCCCCCCATGTAGGGAATTTTCCTAAATTTAGGGATTTTTCTAGGGAAATTTTGGAAGCGGGGGAGGGGGTCCAGGGGGGCGCAGCCCCCCTTGGTTAGGAGGGGGGCGAAGCAACCTTGTTAGCAGGTCGTAAAGTTCGGTTGGAGTAGTTTAGATTAATCAGTAAAAAAAAAATTATCAGGGGGCGAGGGGAGCTGTTAGGTTATAAAGTTGGGACTTTCCTTACTTTTGAGACTAGGGAATTTTCCTTCATTTAGAGATTTTTCTAGGGAAATTTTGGAAGCCCATTTTTCAGTGATTTTGGCTTCCCCCCCCCAAACCCCGGTTCCCTCCCCACAGTTCCCCAGGCTTGTCTTGGGGGGTACGGGGGGCTGGAGTGGCGAAGGGGGAGGCGGACTTCTTATAAAGTATTACCGAATTGAGAATGTTCGAATTAGGAAGCAATTTATCCCATTGAAATTAATGTAGAAAAAATTAGTCCGTTCCAGGCCCCAAAATCCTCGTATTTTTCTTACATTTTTATGAGTTTATGTTGTGCCCTGTGGCCAGATCGCTCAAATACATACATTTAAAAAACTTAATATTTGCTGTGACCTACCAGAATTGGTCTGTCTTATAGACTCGACGGCACTGCTTTGAGATGTAAACAAACATGGCAGAGACATCAACATTCAGAGGGGTAACGGGTATAAAGTTCATGCATCATATTTCTTTATTATCATTCTTCATCATAAGTCTAGTTGTTGTAATATTTTAGTATATTTTTAAAACTTAAGGAAGTGTGAAATTTCAAATTTGAATGTGCTTCAGTGTTTGTTGAACTCCTATGTAAAGTAAGAATGTAAAAAGATAAGTGCAAAATGGAAAAACAGGCACTTGTAAATATAGAATAATAACCAATCTTTTCAATATCTCTTCAGTATTATTCATAAATTGTTTGTGTTTATCAATTAAACAAAGTTAAACAGTTTTATGTGTCTTACCTCAATGATCCCTGTCTACTAAGGAAATATAGCGTGTCTTGCGCGTGTTGTCAGGTTTAATGTACAGTCATCCACTAGTTTGTTTAGGTACAGGCATTAACCCGTGGGCTTCGGCTATGTGAAAGCCAAGAAGTGGCCGAGAAACAGCAAAATTACACTGCATTATGAGACAAAGAAAAGAGCATGGAACGTACATCAGAGTACTCCTCTCATAACAACAAAGCTGTTAAAAATATTTCTTTTACTCAAACTCCATTCTTTTTGAGTGATGTTTGTTACAAAATAAACAGTCTTGTGATGCATGGCATCTAGCCTAAAGTCCCTTGTTGTCTACTTTAGATAATTTGACAAGTGATTACTGTGTGGATAGCTAATTCAATCTGCCATGACCTTACAGCACCACCTATGACAAAAAAGCCCATCTCAAGATCACTCACCCACCACAATGACCCAGGGCATGTATGGTGGGTTGCTCTATGCCACCACCGCCTACAATTAGCTTGAATTATGGGTTTTATGGTGAGCCCCTTTTAGGGTTCACCGTACCACAGCCACGACTCGTGAAAGCCCAGAAAAGGGTCTGCCGACATTCTCGGGTTGTCACTTAATTTTCTTCCTGACCGGTGTCATTTTACGTGAAGTAGCGGTAAGTACTACTGTTATACACATTTTTATCCCGCACAATTGGGCTATTTTTCAAGAGAGTGTACGGGAAAAAATGGCAGTCGCGGGTTGGCGGTTTTTGAGGCTGGAGTCCACGGTATCACATTCACTGACCTGGCTACACTGGTGGCTTCGTCTGCAGCCGTTTGTTTGTGTTCGAACTGCGACGCACATTCAAACTGGATGACAAAATTTGTTTGATAAATGTGTTCGAATTGAAAGGCGTTCGAATCACGAGGTACTGCTGTATACAAAACTCTGAGTTAAATAAAGTACCAGTACAGTAGCGCATGAATATTCTCTTGCACTAATTTCCCTTCAACTCCTTAGTACACAGCTATTTTTCATAATATTATTTAATTTTAAGCACGAATCCTGAATTTACATGCTTTTTCTGATTCTGTTGATATAGGTCATGTCCTGCCAAAAATATCAAAGATGGTCAAAATTCCCTTCAAACATAAGCTTTGCCATGATGGTGTTCATTTGCCTCTGCATTTGTTTGTGCAGGTCTGAGTAAACAAATGTAAAGAGGAATGAAAGCAATCACAGCACAGCTTATATTGAGGCAATTTTGACCCCCTATATATTTTTACATCGGATCATAACCTACACCAACAAAATCAGAAAAAAAAACATGCAGATTCAAGCTCCATATTTAAGTGTGATGCGCTGAAAAATAGCTGAGTAGTAAGGAGTTGAAGGGGAATATGTTAAAAAATAAATAAAAAATGTTTATGCACTATATACTTTATTTAACCCCTTCACTCCGGCGACGCCGACGTTGGCGTCCGACGGGGTCACCATATGGAAAGGGTTTTAGTCCTCTTTTAATCTGAAAAGGAAATGGAAGAGGATTAATCCTCTTCCATTTCCTCTTGACCCTTTCCATACTGTGACACCAACGTCTGCGTCACGGATGGAAAGGGTTAACTCTAATTTTCGTATATTTGTCTTAACATTGTTGTTACAAATTTATGCTAATGTGATGCAGAATTTTCTCATTTTTCTAAATAATGAATGGTGGGATCAGGAAACCAGGTGGGAGTGAGGTGCGTAAGTTGTCGTTTTTAACCCTTTCCATACGTGACACAGACGTCGGCGTCACAGTATAGAAAGGGTCAAGAGCAAATGGAAGAGGATTAATCCTTTTCTAAATCTTTCAATCCTCCTCTAAATTCCTTTTAATCCTCTTCCACTTCCTCTTAAAGAGATTTAGAAGAGAATTAAGAGGTTTAGAAGAGGACTAATGATGATGACATCGGACGCCCTTCGAACTCTGACGTTAACGAACTGGCCACATTCACAATCACTGGCCCAGCTCTAGAGGCGACACTTGCAGGGCCTTGGCGTGCATTTGAGTATATAACTGTGGTTCCCATATGCATTTTATGGCTGTTTTTACACTTGTTTTGATTTCTACATTCTTTCCTATGGTTTTCTGGGATATGCAAAGATTACTGGAAGACATATGACAGCAGAAGAGCAGTTGGTTAAGTAGGAAATAAGTATGGACGAGTGCATGAACTGAAGCTTTTCCAACATGACTTCTACCAAACCTAGATAATAAAATGATTGTACAATGAAGTTGTTTGGCTACACCCAGCTAGACCTACTGGACACCCATACTAATTGCTCTCAGTGATGGGCTCTTTCCCACTCACCCCACTAGGGGTGAGTGGGAAAGAGTTTGCTTACCAAGTGATTACTTAAGAGGCAAGGGAGCTAGTGCTCATTAGGGGATGCTTCTTCTCTTAGGATGTCAACATGCCGGTCATAGGTATTCTTAAACGTGTTTACGCTGCAGTAAATTCTGAGGTAAAACAGAGTAGGCTGATCTGTTCCTGTACTCATATCTTGCCAATAGTAAGTGCTGGCTGGTCCACTTATTTGTCCTTAAACAAAAGGACCAATTGCCATACAATAAGCCACACGTTTGCCACTGTGAGTAGTAACACCTACAAATGAATTCACAGAGGGAGGGACTAGAGGCAGTCAACTGAGGGCAAGCATGCATGACATTGCCTCAGTGACAAGAAGTAACAGCGTGAGGGTGTGGCAAGGCGCCTTGCTGATGCGAGTCATTTCTAGTAAAACATAAAAAGATAAATTAAAAATAGCGATACAATTTACAAAAAAATAAATTTACAATCAAGTGATTAGCAATGGCAAAGCAATACGGCAGTGTGTTGTATGTGCACAGAGTCTTTCACTGTGAAACGGGTGAACTTGTTATAATACTACCAACATTTCAGCCTAGTTGACAAGGTATGAAGGAAACATGAATTATGAGCTCACCCTCGCCATCTCGAAGCCGTCAGGGTTCATGGAGGGCATGAGGTGTATCTCCGTGGTGTTGAGGAGACGCACCACCCTGGGGTCACCCTTGTTATAGGCGAACACCAGGTGCTGCGCCAAGGCCACCACTAAGGCCCGCCCCACGGCCTCGTCCCCGTGCATGTTGGCCACGTACTTCACCATGGGCTCACACAGGTCTCTCTGGGCCACGTTTTCGCTGATCTTCATGACGAGCAGCTCCCGCCCTTGCACGGACCTGCCCACACTGTACCCCTGGACCAGGCTCGGGTGCTGGCTGCTCAGCCTCTCGGCCAGCTGCGCCACCTCGTCATGGTGGTAGTAGTGGCTCAGGTCAACACCGTCTACATTTATAGCACCAACGCTGGGCCTCTTCCGGCTGGCGGATGACCCGTGAGTTAAGGCGACGAGGCTCAGTAAGGCCAGCAGCCCCGCGGCCGCCGAGGGAGCCATGGTGGTGCAACTGTTGACACTTCGCAGCCACGAACTCAGAGTGACTCACTGGCTGGCGCGTCTCGGCCCCGGGACGGCTGCCGCACCCCACACTTTCACTTCTCACTTACCGGGAAGTATATATCAGTGAAAAACTTAGTCAAACAACGCTATGACATACACCGAATTACTTTATTTTTGAAAAAGAGACAAATAAAGTCCAACATTTACACTAATTCACGATGACGTTGAATGTCTCCACATATGAACAGGGTTACCAACTACACTTCCTGTGGTCAGCTTATTTATGAAAAAAATAAAACCAGGGAAGAGTAAGCTCGCTGAATAATTATGAATGTTTTCAGTAGTACTCCAATTCGTCATAATCACCGTTAATGAATTATCAGTTTCCCTATGATGACTCAAGGTCACCTATTACATATATATAGGACTTTCTAGGTATACGTTTAAGGACACGTCCAAGGTTTCCGGCAAGGATACAGTATCTTTTATTTCACGGTCAACCTGGTAGTACATTTTTATATTTTCTTTGCGTGCGATCATTGACATCCTGAACTATATATATATATATATATATATATATATATATATATATATATATATATATATATATATATATATATATATATATATATATATGCACTATAATATATATTGTCCACGGTACATAGTCTACAATTAAATTTCCTACAATGAACAAAAACATCATACTCCTGTTACAATGCCCAAATAATTAATGCTGAGAGATGGTAGAGGGAATTTAAAGTCATTTTTACAGTAAAGGAAGCAGTTCAAGAAAAAAAAGTCCACTAATCACTGCTCATCTATATATATATATATATATATATATATATATATATATATATATATATATATATATATATCTATATATATATATATATATATATATATATATATATATATATATATATATATATATATATATATATATATATATATATATATATATATATATATATATATATATATATATATATATATATATATATATATATATATATATATATATATATATATCCAGATCCAGATATGAGTGGCCTAAGAGGTCAATTTTGGAAGGAGAACTGTCTCGATAGGCAGGAGGAAACACACATGAAGGAAGACTTCCAGAGTTTACCAGTGTAAGGGATCAAAGAATGAAATTGCTGGTTAAATCTTGAATAGGGGATTTCGACAGTAGGTATAGGGATGACCTAGAGTAGAAAGACATGTGCAGCAGTGCCGCGGGAGGGGAGGAGGCATGCAGTTGACATTTGACAAGTTCATGCACAAGAGCAGTCACCATGAAAATATCGATAGAAGATAAAAAAAAAAAGTAACATAGCGAAGGAATTTAAGAGACAGAAGATTGTCAGTAAGAGGAGGATAGTAGATGAGACGAGGAGCCTTAGCCCCCCACACGAGATGCATACTCCATACGAGGGCAGACAAGGGCCTTAATTTGTAGATGGATAGCATCCAGGAGGGGGAAAAGAAATGGCAGAGACAATAAAGAGCACCCAACCTCAAGGAAGCTGGTTTAGTAAGAGAGATATGATGTTTCCAGTCGAAATTTTGAGTTAAGGATAAACCGAGGATGTTTAATGTAGAAGGTGACAGCCGAGTGTTATCAAAGAATAGCGGATAGGTGTTTGGAAGATTGTGTTGAGTTAACAGGTAAAGAAATAGAGTTTTTGAGGCAATGAAGGACACCATGCACCAGGTTCTCCTTGCCCCAGTCAGTTGTGATAGCAAGGTCCAAGGTTAAGCATTTTGCAGCCTCCAGCCTGGAATCTCGTAGCTCCTGTTGGGAAGGTCAAATGAAATACAAATAAAATAAAATAAAATTCAAACTTTATTAAATACAATCATACCTCGGTTTACGAGCTCAATTCATTCCAGAATTTTGCTCGCAAACCAAAATGAACATACACTGTGGTGCTGAGAACACAAAGATTTTACACTAGAACCCAAACGTAAGCGGACATGAATGCGCGGTGTTACATCCCCAGTGTCGCCACTGGGGTGGTCAAGGGGTCTTAGGAAAAGTTACAAAAAAAGACAAAAACAAAAACTGGGTTGGTTTGGCCTCAAATACCAGGTTCTTTTCCCCTTAACCGAACAACAAAGGAAATGGTCAACGGAAATGCAACTGAATACAAAAGACTTTATATTTACTAAATTTGCATTTACATTATTTACAAAAGAAAACCCAGGATTGCCAAAGCTACGCACTCCTTTAAAACATTTAACGGGTAATACACAATTGAAAAGCACAAACACTATTGACAACACGTGGGGCGAGAGGCAGCTCGTAACACAAGGGCAGAAACGTGGTAACATGAAAACACTAAAAAAAATAGCACAGAAAACCACACACACAAAAATAAACCTTACCTTAAAACTAACGACTACTCTCTTCCATCAAGAGAAACACATGCCTGCAGGCGTGAAAAACTGTCAGAACTGCAGAAGTTACTGCAGAGAAACAAAGGTGAGAGAGAAGCCGGGCCCCCTAGCTCGACGTGGACGATGAGGGAAAGAAGGGTTCTGACCCAAGGGTCAATGCTTATATGTGGGGCTGTCCACTGCCCCCCCACAGGTGGGTTGCCAGCCGTTGTGCTGCGGTGCAGGACAACAGCCTCCCATGACAATTCAAGACTACAATCTTTTAATATAGTACAATAAATAAATTGCCTAACCTAAACATAAAAAGGGAAATATATAGGATATGTCACAATACTTCATAACGGGACGGAGAACATAAATGGAAGGAACAGTCCAGGCCAACATTGATCCCGGGTCACCACACAGTCGTCAGGCAGGGGAAAATTTGAGAACCCAGGTGGTAACTAGGCATCGCTCCCTAACCGGAAATCTCCAGTACGGAGGCAAGTTCTAAATTTAGGCTGGGACAGTGTGGATGGAAATTCCAGAGAACAAAGGAGTCACGTGGGCGAGCCACGTTGTGACCGCCATGTCTGTGAAAAAAAAAAAAAAAGTGGGAAAGGCCTGGCCGTAACAGTGGGTGCTACCTCTGCGAGTATACAATGTGGACCAAGACCACATTCCCATTATTTTTTGCTCTGAGCACTCTCATCTTGCAGCGAACAAAGGGGACCCACACTTGCGTCTTAGACTTGTACAAACAGGATGCTCATACGCCAAGTCACCGCTTGTAAACCAAGTTATTTTTAGTGAATTTTTTTGCTTGTAAATCAACACTCATAAAGTAAGGCACTCGAAAACCAAGGTATTACTGTACCCTTTGAAAACTTCTATTTAACACTTCACTGATCTTTTTCTCCTTGTCAAATACCTGCTCATCATCTCTTATCCTTGTTACACTCTTTTTTTTTTTACTTTATTCTTAAGGTGTTTATAGAACAAATTCAGTCCATCCTTACATTTTTTCACTATGTTCTCTTCATAATATTTTTCTTCCTGTTCCTTTAAGATTTCTCAGAAAATATTTCTATACTTGTCATTTTCCTTTGTCCATTTATCAGTTCTACACCAGTGTGCATGTGTCTGTGTGTGCATGTGTGTATGTGCATGCATGTGTGTTTGTTTTCCAGGTAACGGAGCAGTTATTTTATGACAATATTTTTATTTCTCAGATGTGTCCCCATATCCATTAAATTATTATGGAGGTGATGATGATGATAATGATATGAGGATAATGATGAAATGATGATTATAATGATAACAAGGTAACAAGGCTGCTGTGTGAGGACTTTCCAATTTGTCTACATGACAGGACACACTCTGTTGGTATGCCAGACACTTGCTGGTGGACTAGCTGCAGTGGCACCTGCTGCTGTAGCCAGTCTGTTGGTTAAAAAGCGTGAGATTGTCTCCTCCCATTTAGCCTGCGCCCTTATCATAGGACTTTGAATGACACAGGTCCATGGTCCCTCTAAGGAGAGAGGTTGAATTTCGCAGCAGCAGGCCATCTTCTTTCTTTTCTTTTTCATGTTTATTCCCTATTCTTGTTCCTATTTGAATTCATAAAAGAGAAACTCAAATTTTATAAGTCACCACACATTTGTTCCTCCTCACACTCTTTTTCAAAACCAATCTATCACAAATGTCTTCTCTATCCACTGTATTATAAGATTTTATAATACAGAACACCACCATGAGCTCCCCTCAACTTGGTTTCTCTCCTTGTTAAACTGCAGCAGCTGGGAGTCATCTTCCTCTTCAGTAGATGATGCCCAATCAGTGTCTTCTTCAGAGCCAGAGTCAACAGGAGGAGTGGCAAGCTTGTGAAGGAAAACTGGCCTCACACGTTCACTGGTGTACTGTGCCATCTTGCTTCTAGAGTGAGAGAGACTGGAAAAAAAAAATAATAAATAAATAAAAAATCAAGAATGTAATTGGGTTTTGGATAAAAGCTAAAACTAATTTTTAAGCCAACATACCTAACCCATTCCAATGCTTGTCAAAACAAGGCTCACTCTTGGCAGGGGTTACCAACCTGAGGTGATGTGATTCAATCTGAGGTTCGTAAACTAGAAATTAGTCATCTTCATCTTCAAATGTGATATTACTTTTGTTGGAGACATGCCCACAACAGAAAGGAACAAACATGAATAAGTTTTGTTGGCAAACCTAAAGTGAAAGGAACAAAATTTTGTGAAAGATAACACTGGCCAACAACAAATTTTTCATCTAAGTTTTTTTTAGCTACTTTATGACAATTTTGATATGCTGAATCCAAAAATCACATTGGTTTTGCTCAATCAGGTCAACTTTTTTTATCTATCGCCACATGATGTTTTTATGTTTCGTTTAATATGTACGGGTATTTTCTATTTATATGAATCAAAATTCTTTCTTATTTCTTTCAATAAATGAATTCTAAAGAGTTTACATGCACCAATTTTTTACTAACTGGTATTTTTCTTTGCAGGTGAATGAAATGGATTCGGCAAGAAGATTTTGCAAAAATAAACCCGATGTATTCTTCTACATCTGTGGCGAATACACCGTTGTTCCTAACAGGAATCCAGTCACAAGTTTCATAAAGTGTGCTGACCATGCTTATTTTGATATGAAACTTGGTGACTAGGATAAAGCTTGGGCGCCACTTATGGTATGCAAGACAAGCACCGAGTATCTGTGTCGTTGGACCAAGGACAATAAGAGTTGTCTCAAGTTTGGAATTCCCATGGTTTGGAGGGAGCCGACAAACCACGCCACTGACTGCTACTTCTGCGTTAATAATTTGACTGGGATCAACAGAAAGAGCCAGAGCAGCCTCAAGTATCCTGATCTTGAATCAGCACATCGTCCTGTAGCCCATTGTGATGAAATTCCAGTACCTGTCTTTGGAGAACTTCCTGACATTAGTGACGAAGATTCCTCCAGTGTTGAAAAAAATGAAAAAGAAGAAGTGGTTCTTGACGATGATGCTCCACATCCTTATTCCCAAAAGGAGCTAAATGATCTAGTTTGCGATATCGGATCATCAAAGTTCTCTGCCGAACTGTTGGCATCCAGATTGAAGGAAAGAAAATTCCTCTCTGAAAGTGCTCGCATCACCTTCTTCCGCAATAGACATCAAAAGTACCTCCATTTTTTCTCTGAAGAGAATGACCTGGTGTACTGCACAGATATTGCGCAGCTTCTGCACAAGCTTGGAGTGCCACAGTACCAACCCGAAGATTGGAGACTGTTCACTGTCAGCAGCAAGCGATCACTGAAATGTGTTCTGCTGCACAATGGCAACCAGTTTGCCTCTGTACCCCTCGCTCAATCGACTTCACTGAAGGAAAAGTATGAAGCGGCGAAGTACGTGCTGAAGAAAATTCATTATGATCAGCATGAGTGGTTGATTTGTGTTGACCTGAAGATGGTGAACTTTTTGTTGGGACAACAGTCTGGGTTCACCAAGTACCCATGCTTTCTGTGCATCTGGGATAGAAGGGACAAAACTCAGCATTACAAGAAGAAGGACTGGCCTGTATGGGAGGAGTTGGTGTGTTGCAGAGCAAGTATCATAAACAACCCTCTGGTGTACAGAGACAGGATACTCTTCCCACCACTTCACATCAAGCTCGGCTTGATCAAATAGTTCATCAAAGCTCTGGACAAGGATGGTGGGTGCTTCACTTACCTGTGCCACACTTTTCCAGGATTGACCATGGAGAAGTTGAAAGTTGGCATCTTTGCCGGTTCTCAACTCCATTACCTCATCAGAGATACAGAGTTTGAAAACTCCATGAACGAAGTGAAACTGAAAGCGTGGAAGGCTTTTATTCTTGTCATGAAGAACTTTATTGGCAACAAGAAGGCCAGGAGCTGCGCAGAACTTGTCACCAATATGTTGACTGCTTTCAGAAACCTCGGATGCAACATGAGCATCAAAATGCATTACTTATTCTCACATATGGATTGGTTTCCTGAGAATCTGGGATCAATGAGCGACGAGCAGGGGGGAGATTCCATCAGGACATGAAAGAGATGGAGACCAGGTATCAGGGATGCAGTCATGATGGCTGATTACTGTTGGACTCTGAAGTGAGACATATCTACCACTGAGCATTCTAGGAGTTCAAAGAGGGGGGAGGCGGGTGGCTGCTGGGGGCGGCGGCTGGAAGGAGTTCGCAGGAGGACCCGGTCCAGGGAACCCTTTTGGCCCTTTCAGCCGCGCCCCATGGCTTGTGCTGTCAAAAGAAGACCACAAGACCACAGATTCTAGGGACACTCTCAGATTCTAGGATCAAGAGGGCAGCTTGGAGGGCAGCTTGAGCCAATGCGCCACTGCTACCAATTATAAGCCCCGCCTGGGCACACGCCCTGGGCAGGACCAAAGAAAGAAGGAAAGAACGACCCACCATCACCAAGGAACCACACCGGAATAAGTTTACCGCTAATACAAAAAAAAAAAAAAAAAAAAAAAAAACGAAAGTTCATGCCCTGAATTTTGAGCAATGATGACCTAATATCCAATTTACATGTACTTACCTTTATCAATGTCTACTATTCAATGTATAATTATCAATTTTTGTAACATTTAATTAATGAATTGTATTAGAAAATGATTTTTTTTATCATAAAAACCAATTTTGGATGAGAAATATTAACAAAAATCAACCGAAAATGTAACAAAAATGTAATCGATTCAGTTATAAGATCAGATTTCATAAAAATTGACGTAGCACAAAAACCTGACCTGATCAAGAGAAATGGATGTCATTTTTTTATTCAGCGGTGCAAATTTTTTCTAAATCAGTTGAAAAAAATTAAGACTACTTAAATTTTTTTTTGTAACCCAGTGTAATTGGTATGCTGACAGTTTCCAAAGTTGGTGAAGATGCTAATCCATTGACAAAAAAGTTAGTTTCACTAGTTAGCCGTTAGCAAATTAGCCAAACTGTGCTCACTGCTATGTAGTATCTACATGGTATTGAGAAAGCACAAGCATATTATGTTAGGTTAAAAAAACGTTTTTATTAAAAAAAAAAAGGAGGCAGCTCAAGGGCACACAAAAAAGGAAACAATAATAAAAAAAGCCCGCTACTTGCTGCTCCTAAAAAAGAATCAAAAGAGGTGGCCGAAAGAAAGGTCAATTTCGGGAGGAGAGGTGTCCTGATACCCTTCTCTTGAAAGAGTTCAAGTCGTAGGCAGGAGAAAATACAGATGAAGGAAGATTGTTCCAGAGTTTACCAGCATGAGGGATGAAAGAGTGAAGATGCTGGTTAACTCTTGCATAAGGGGTTTGGACAGTATAGGGATGAGCATGAGTAGAAAGTTGTGTGCAGCGGGGCCGCGGGAGGGGGGGAGGCATGCAGTTAGCAAGTTCAGAAGAGCAGTCAGCGTGGAAATATCTATAGAAGATAGAAAGAGAGGCAACATCGCGACGGAATTTAAGAAGTAAAAGACAATCAGAAGGAGGAGGAGAGCTGATGAGATGAAGAGCCTTAGATTCCACTCTGTCCAGAAGAGCTGTGTGAGTGGAGCCCCCCCACACGTGAGATGCATACTCCATACGAGGGCGGACAAGGCCCCTGTATATGGATAGCAACTGCGCGGGGGAGAAGAACTGGCGGAGACGAAACAGAACGCCCAACCTCGAGGAAGCTGATTTAGCGAGATAGATGTAAAGTTTCCAGTTGAGATTTTGAGTAAAGGATAGACCGAGGATGTTTAGTGTTGAAGATGGTGATAGCTGAGTGTTGTCGAAGAATAGGGGATAGGGGTTTGGAAGATTGTGTCGAGTTGATAGGTGAAGAAATTGAGTTTTTGAGGCATTGAAGGACACAAGGTTCCTTCTGCCCCAATCGGAAATGATAGCAATGTCTGAGGTTAAGCGTTCCTCAGCCTCCAGTCTGGAGTTGTGTACTTCCTGATGAGAGGGTCTTCTATTGAAAGAAGTTGAATAATGCGGAGTGGAGTCGTCCGCGTATGAGTTGTTGGTTGGTACAAAATGATAGTTTACTTGCCTTGACTCTTCATGAATCCATACTTTGAGCAAGTGCCCACCAGCAACAATAACATTTGATGTCACGGAGAGAGTTAGGTAGCGGCCCTCATCTTCATCGATGAGGGAAGCAAAATACTTGCCACTCTGCAATTCCCGAACTGCAAAGTACATCATGATCAATAAGGAAGACAAAGCAGTGTTTTCTTAATTTAATCAATATATTTACCTAAAAAAATAAAATATATCAATGTAAGAAAGATGATATTACATTATAGGTAAATATTTCATGAAGACTTGCATCTACAGGAGCATAAAAATTAATGAGAGAGAGAGAGAGAGAGAGAGAGAGAGAGAGAGAGAGAGAGAGAGAGAGAGAGAGAGAGAGAGAGAGAGAGAGAGAGAGAGAGAGAGAGAGAGAGAGAGAGAGAGAGAGAGAGAGAGAGAGAGAGAGAGAGAGAGAGAGAGAGAGAGAGAGAGAGAGAGAGAGAGAGAGAGAGAGAGAGAGAGAGAGAGAGAGAGAGAGAGAGAGAGAGAGAGAGAGAGAGAGAGAGAGAGAGAGAGAGAGAGAGAGAGAGAGAGAGAGAGAGAGAGAGTGAGAGAGAGGGGGGGGGGGTACAATTTCTTAACGTTTAAAATTTCATGTTGAATCCAATCAGCCCCTGCACACCCACCGTTAATTGAAGGGCACCCTGAATCTACAAGAAATGAGGCTGCCATCAGGTACCCATCTGGAGTAACTGCTAGACTATCTGTCATGCCAATATCTCCTCTGTGATTTTTGAGGCGTGACACCTTATCTGGTGAAGAAAATAAAACTATTATAATTGTGGTGCATATGGTTTCTTCTCCACATCATGCATAATGAAATTGATAAACGCATAGAAAGTTGAAGCTAGTTAAGTGCCACAATGTGACAGTAATGCAAAATATGGTATTCCTGTGCCTCTGATCACAAGACACTCAGAAAGGGCGTTCCTAAGTAAATAATAGAGATGTTAAATGAGGCGCTTAGAATCATACTGTACCAAGTGTCATAGTACCCGAAACTGAGTTAAGTACAGTACTGTGTTCCCCAAATATCCCTCTATTTGGTGAATGAGTCAGAGGTACAGAATGCATGCCACAATAAGGTTGAAATTCCCATTAAGTAAACATAACTTTAATCCCTCCATCGCACAGCCTTTAACAAAGCCCAGAGCTTGGAAGCATAAGATACCAATGCATCTTCTTAAAGGCACCTCGTGGTGTTAAAAACTCTCAGCCAATGAGAGCTAGCGACGCAAGGCGTGTCGCGCCGTCGAGCTCTTTTAGGCGAATGGGAGTGCAAGAGACCTGCACTTTTGGCCAATCAGCGTCCACGATTCTGTTGTTGGCGCCAGGTTCTCTTTACACACGGTGGAGACACAAGCATTATCACTTCTGTGCTACTTTTCCACCAAAATACGATCCCTATGAGTTCTTCGAGTGGTGAAGGGGAAGGGGGAAAAGTTGCTGCCAATGTGAGAGGCAGGAAAAGGTCGAGGGACCCGATAAAGTGGAAACAACAACTTTCAATGTTAGTATTCTCATGATCACCATAGTCAAATTAATCATCATTACATACAATATTACTGTCATTATTGTAATAAGTATGACAGAATGTGATAGCAGACACGTTACACAACATTTAAAAAGAAAATGCAATGAAATATCTCTTTTAGTTCCTAAAATATGCGTGTTTAAATGTCGCCAAACTTTGGAGGAGATTTTCTGTTTTTTTTTAAAAAATGGCACTTTGTACATTATGATTCTAGGCGTCTCAAATGTAGTGAACAGTAGATGCACAGCAAGGCAAGTGGTGCTCTTAAGTAAAAGTGATAGCAATGATGGTACTGGCCAAAAACTATATTGGTGGTAGAAACAGCATCACAACTTTTGAAGAGTATTAGCCGTAGCAATAGCAGTTCTTTCTACCAATACTCATTAGCATTAGGGTTGCAGAAACTTTCCAAGGAAAGTTTCTGGGAATTTTCATGGCCCAGGAATTTTCAAAATTTTTGTGAATTTTCAAAATTTTCAATTGTGTATTTGACTATTTGTATTAATAAAGAAACCAATTCTGGTAAATATAACTATTAATTAAAAAGTTTTATTAAGCAAGAAAAACTGTATTTCCAATTATTAAGGAAACATATATGAATTTTCGAATCAAGACCTATAGTGACTGATTTGGGTTTTGTTAGGTTAAATTTAGGGTATCTTCGAATACATGATTGCCAGCACCTTATGGTGTAAATCAATAATGAATGACCTCACTTTGTTGTTTAGAAAGTCTCATCCAGGGTGGTGTTCTAGGGTTCATTAAAAGAAGTGGTGCAGACAAAGAATGTATGTAGCATTAACCCCTAAAGGACGAGTGACCCACAGGCGGACGCCTGTTTTCTTTTCTATCCCTTGTTTCCTCATGACCTTCGCTATTGTTCTTCATCTGGAATACCTTAATCAACAACCTTAGGCCTTAATACACGCATACATAGGCCTAGGGGCTCATTCACATGGCTAGCTGTGATGAATAAAGGACACTCTCCTGGATATATCTAGTGAGTTTGCCACATCCAGTGACAGTGAATGGGATGCATACTACCCACAAATCTCATTGTCAGATTCTGACCTTTCTGATGATGGCACTTTGGCTCCAGGATTAGTGAATGCCTGTTAGTGATAATAACAATTTTACAGTTAAACTATATGAAAAAAAATCTTATAAATGATGGATATTTTTTATGGATGCGATTGGTGACTATGTTCATGGTGATAATGACCATGGTGGTGGTAGAAGTGACAAGGCTGCTTGAGAACAAATGTGCGAATTATTCTATATATGAAATGTTTATCTGGAGATATACAGATTGAGACAATTCACAGTATGGTTTTAGATACACCTTTGGCAGGAATGGAAAATAATGAGACAAAAATAATAAGGCATTCTTACTCTTTTTCCACTCCAGTACTTTGATGTTAGGTCCTCCATCACCAAAATAACATTTGCCCTTATGTTCCACCACTGCAGACAGCTGCCGCAGGGACAGCTGAGGTAGCGACTCTGTCTCCAGGATGTATTTTGTACCCAGGGTATTCTTATTAGAGTCAAGCTGCCACACTCCAAACTCCCCATCCTGGCTTCCAGCATATACATCGTTTTTACATACCTGCATTGAGTAGTATAAGGAAAGGGACAAAAATCAAACCTGAATGAGTGATTGCAATAAAACATGTTAATATAAAGGGAAGTAACACTGAGGACATGAGGAAGAGGGTGAATTGTTACGCTCACCAGCTGACTCCACCCCAAAGAATTGGCCTCCACACAGATAACCTTTCCATTCTGAACCATTTAACTTACAGGGACCGTTACATTTTATCAATGAAAGGAGCAAATTTAATTTATTTGATGTGAGCTGGCATAAGCTCTCAAATGATGAAAATTTGCACTCATTGTATTAGAGAAAATCCAAAATAAACATGAAGTTTCACTACTTGACTTATGAGTTTGCTTGTTTCAAAGTTATCATTCTTTTTGTTCTACAGGTTATCGATTGTTTCAAAAGACTGCTATCACTATAGTCGTGATGCTCAAGTCTGAGGTGTGCATTACTGTACTCTGGCAAACTGCTGTCACACAGTATGTATGATTTTGTGGATAAATATATGATATTCAAGCATCAATGAAAAATACCATCAGTTAGAGTTGATTTTGAGTTTCAAATTATTAATACTCTCACAAACATCTGTTTTGTTAATTTATACAATCTGGACAAAAAGTTACCATTCCTTGGGGACAGCACAATAACTCTCTATGAGAAGTATAATAATTGTCTCCTCACAAGGTTTGCAATTGTTGGGCAGAATTCAAACCTGAAACTCTTCAACATTTGGCTAATAGTGTTCCAAAATGTTTTAAAGAGGTGCTCAAGAAAAAAGGATATACAATAAAGTACCAAGTCTACATGGAATTCAAATTTATATAATTTTTTTGGACTAACAGGAAGCATGCTTCCTAAAATCTGTCAGTAAAGTAGCTTTTCATGCAGACTGTAAGGTCTCTGATTATAATTATTAAATAGCCCTGGAACTGTCCTCTGCAGAGAAAAGTATAGCAAAACAGCTGTCTGCAACAGTGTTAATAATACGAAACTCAAACTCAACTATAAATGATAGTATTTGTCATTGCTGCCTGCATTTTATAAATAATGACAACTATTTCCAATGTGTAGGCTATCATATATTATCCACAACTGAGACAAAATCAGACATGCCATGTGACATCAGGTTGCCAAAACACAACAATAATGCACGTGTCAAGCTCAACATGCACTCACCCACACATGGGTGAGGTAAATTGTCCCATATACAGTACTGCACAATTACTTTTGATTTTCTGCTACATTTAGATTTAATGAAAACAAGCTCAACAGATAGCCATTTCTTTAAATGTGATTGAAGGAATGAAGTTTTACTCTTATATATAATTATTGAATATAATAAATTATAACTATCTTACATAGAATAAGAGAAATTTATGTTAAACTCAGCATATTCGTTAGCATCAACAAGAAAGTTTTACTATGTCCTAAAGGATCTCCAAATACAGATGGCCAGTGACTCATAAAACTTACTTGAAAAGTAGTGACCTGGCTCTCAAAGGCATCAACATAGGTAATGCGCTGGTTGGAGGCAAGACACCAAAACTCTAGCCTTCCTCCCTCAGTTCCAGTGACCACACCCCAGCTGCCACATCCAAGACATGTGATACCATTGTATGTGTAGATAGAGCCAAGGGTCTCCCCTGCAAGGTATATATAGATATATTATACTATAGGACCTCACCAATTATGATTTCCTGCATAATATTTCTTGACACTAACAGCAAATTAGAATAAGTATGAAGTTTCTGTGATAACACTCAGATTCTCTTAAATAGCAATTTTTTAGCTGAAAGAAAATGCTGGCACACATCATGGATAGCATTTACTTGCCGTCATCTTGATGATGTAGTTGTCAGACCTCATCTTGGTCATGTGTATAAATAGATTTTTTGGTGTACTCCCCAATTGAGTACAGAGCTAACACATGACAGATCTCTGGGTACAGCTGAAATCTCACACCCACACATATAGGAGGCAGAACACAAGCCCTGATTGACACCTGGTATCCATATACTGCTGCATAACAGTTATGCTGCCCAACTTATCATTGCAACAACTGGTGCTAGGTGGACTGCTAGCTTCCTAAACATGTCAACAAGTCCAGGCAACACTATCTAGTGCTTGGGCCAGCACTGGCAACCATGTTTTATGCAAATTCTTCTGAGTTATTGGGCTATCATTGAGCTATCACATTTTTGTTATTGTTTTTTGTCATGGGGTGATTGACTTCACTGTGTGGCTCCCATACATTTTCTCTAGATCTTGAAACACTACCAAACACATGTTAGAGTGTTTCATTGACTAACACGCCCTACAAAACTAATAGTGTAAAGTGTGAGAGACTGCAGATGAGAAAAGAACCATTATTGTGAACAATGACACAAACACCAAATAATTACTCTAGGTTCTCTAATACTTTTAGTATGCTGCTAGGTCAATTATGGAAAATGCTGGAATGGTTGGATTTTCAATCTTATGAACTGGTCACTCCCCTGCAATGAGAGGGTGTCCCAGTATCCTTAAATATTCCATCATATACAATTTGAGGAACACATCTGTGTATACTTGTGCTCTAGAAAAATGCTTTTGTAACCTCATGCTGAGGTGGTGAGCTTAAGTGTACTACTGATCTCCCTGGAAGTCAACTGGGATTCCAATATGTTGATAGCCGAGGATTTACTGAAAAAAAAAAAAAAAAAAAAAAAATTTACACACCTGATAAGATATCCCATACTTTTAGGGTGCAATCCAGGCCTCCAGACACAGCCAACTTCCTGCACTCCCCAGAAGTTCTCTTTTGGTGTGAAGAAACCATTCCCAAGTCATTCTGTGGAAAATAAGGGCTGTATTACAAGTCGAATCCGACAAATTTCGGGTCCCTACTAAAGTCGGTTTAGGGGCCGTATTACAAGTCCAATCCAAGAAGTTTCAGGTCCCTATAGAGTTATTCATCCCGCACTCTGTAGGGACCCGAAACTTCTCAGATTGGACTTGTAGTACGGCCCCTAAACTGACCTTTGTAGGGACCCGAAACTTCTCGGATTCACCTTGTAATATGGCCCTAATATTCTCATTTTAAACAAAACAACAAAATGGAAAATGACTTCATGTTTAGAAAAATGTCACTGAATAGGGATCTATGCAAAAACAATGACTTCATATTTTGTAGTCATAAAACAAGGCCCTTGAGCTGCTGGTATAATGGAGACTGAACTGCAAACTTCTTGTAAACTAATTATTACACCACACACTTGGAAAACACCTTTTTTTCAAACTACTGCCCATGACAGAGGAAGAAATGTTATTTTCAGTAATGTCCCTCTTTTTTTTCCTTTTTTTCCCCCTTCTAAAATGTCATTATTCTAGTTTGAGAAACCTTTGACTTACGCTGATGAGACTTGGTATGTACAGCAGTCACTTAATATGAAAGAATACGAGTGACTGAAACTTGTATATAAGAAATTTGTATTTTAGGTTCCAAAGAATAACATCATTACATTAATTCTCACACAAGGCTCCATAAAGAAATACAAACTAATTAATCCTCTCCCTGTAACCAAGAAACTTTTCACCAAGATCACTGAACAGAGTACATGCAAAACAAGACTCAAACCAGCTAAGAAACAAGATGGATTCTGCAGTGGATACTCAGTACCTGACTTCATCCATCTCATCAAGAAAGTTGCTGAAAAATCATCTGAGTAAAACAAACTCCTGTGCTGGCTTTCACAGATTATAGGAAAGCATTTGATTCATTTAAAATTTCAGAAGTCATGCAGGCACTCCAGAGGCAGGGCATTTATGAGCCATACATAACATAATGTAATGATGATATTGGAAGATATGTAGAAAATGAGACAGTACATCAACAATTAAAAAAAAAAAAATAAATAAATAAATAAATAAATAAATCAAGTAAAGAGGTGTTAGGGAAGGTGTTACAATATCTTCAAAATCAATCCAGGCTTGCTTAACCTTAAAATGACTGCTATTGTTTTCATATAACGTTCCTGAAGTAATGTGAAAAAAAAAAGCTATTTTCTTTGCTTATTCATATTTTATGAAGTGTCTTAGAATATCATTGAATGAGTTTATACTGCATCTTTGTCAGTTCAGAAGTTAAATCTTTCTGAAATTTTTACTTTGGTACTTGTAACTGTCACATTTAGTACTTCAATTACCTCAAGTTTGGTAATAACAGAGGCAGTGAGGGATTCTGGGAGGAAAGAAACAGCTGTGACAGAGGCTGTGTGACCCCTCAGACTCCTCTCCTCCTTGGTGCTCCCGACGCGCCACACTCGAACAGTTGTGTCACGGCTGTCAAAAGGGTCAGTGGAAATATTTACATATTAATGTAAGGAATAAATAAGTAAATAAATAAAGGTCATGACACTATGATCCATTCACTTAAGCTGAATCTCCCCCAACAATGGCTCTACCCTTTGCTGGGCTGCTGCTTGGACGATGGTGGGTGAGGGGTACAGGAGCAAAAAGCCTATTATCACTTGTAAAATAGTGTGCACTGAAGAAAACCTTGTATTTCTGGAGAACTTTCTGATTGCTTATGAGGATATCTTTACAGTAAAGGAAGTCCTTAACACTGCTTCTGGGCTAGTGACCAACACTTCTTTCAGTAGCTACATCTGTAAATTGATCAAAAATTTTTTTTTTAACTTTAAAAGCAGCTAAAGGACAAAAATAAATGAAAACAAAAAAGTCTGCTAGAACTGCTCCTATAATTGAAGTAGAGAAGAGTGGTTAAAAGAAATATCAATTTCAGATGGAGAGGTGTCTTGATGCTCCTCTCTTGAAAGAGGTGAAGTCGTAGGCAGGAGGAAATAAAGACGAAGGAGTCCTGTTTCGGTTTACATGTGAAAGGGATGAATGAAAGAAGATACTGGTTAACTTTTGCATGTGGGATTTCGACGGTATAGGGATGAGCAAGAGTAGAAACGTGAGTGCAGCGGGGTCGCGGGAGGGGTGGAGGCATCCAGTTAACAAGTTCAGAAGAACAGTCAGCATGAAAATTTAGATTGAAAAAGTTAAATCATTTTAAAGAGCTTGTGTCCAACTCCTTGGCTAGGTATGAAGGAAGTGTGCAACAGAACTTTGAAAAGACAATCGATAGGATTTGTAAATATGAAAATTTGACATTATAAGTAAGGCACACTGAACACTTACCTTGCAGACAAAATGTAGGTATCTAAGCAATCCACTGCTAATACTATGTCATTGTGTCCTTCAAGAGTCAGCACTTCAAAGCAACCTTCACTCCACATACTTATTTTCTTTGTGTGTGCTTGATGTCCTTCTCCAGCTTTATTGCTCTTCTGTGAAGTTCCAGGTTTTGCTTCATTATAGGTGGGTGTTTGCAGTGGTGGAGATGGCACTGAGGAAAATTATGGACTAAGAAAATAATTCTGCAAATTATCATTTTTGTTACTTCTGAAACAAAGCACTTTTAACTACCTGGCCCACACCCACCAGTGCTGCCTAGAGGCTAGGACCCATAGAGCAGCTCTGGAGACATTTCAACTCCACATGGGGCAAACTGGAGCAATCTATGACCTCCAGTGGTATGGCAGTGCAGGTGTTGAGGTGAAATATGATAGAGTTTTGGAATTGATGGAGGTATTAGATCTGGCTCTTTTTTTATTTTTTATACGTGGCCTACAGCGCCAGTAGGCTATTTCTTAAGGACCTGATGGTCGGCCTGAGCCCGTCATGGCGCAGACAATTGTTGAAAGTGGTGCCATCTATTCTTGGCTCATGCTGCCCCCCGGAGCTCATTCTTGATTTCATTTGGACAGCTTCTTTTAGAGTCCGGGTTGATGGGTGGGTCTTCAGGACAGCATGTGGGTAGTCTTAGGCTACTTGGCGGTGGCTGAAAAACCCCAGGTGGTAGTGGTGGATTCGAACCAGCATTATCCTCAACGTGGCGAATGCGGGCTAACCACTCAGCCACCGCCTCCCCAATTTAAGACTATCACCATGGTTGTTCAATGAATTCATGAATGGAACTGAAAAAGGCAAAGGCAATGAATGATGTTATAAAAAAAAAATTACAGAAAATAAATCAAGTTGACAAGGTCCTAACAACTGTAAAGATAATGAACAAGTAAATTACATTGGTGTGTGTCCAGTTGTGGGGAATGTGTGGCTTTAGTTCCTTCAGTCTGTGGTGCCTCACTTGAAGCTGCTGATGTCAGGCAAGAGTCTGATGTGGTGGACTTCTTGACTCTCTTGATATCACCTTCTGCTTGACTGTTCCTGTGTAATAACAAAATTTAATTACTTTCATTTATTTGGAACTTAATAATATATGAAGCCCTATTTTGTATAAATTAACTAGCTATTTCTAGTACAGAAAGATTCAGCAAGTACAAGAAATGAAAAGTGAGAAGAAAACTTGAGAATGTAGACTACAGGGACAAAATTGAAACTAAAAGTTACAGTAGCTACTTAATTTACCTTATAGCACAAAAGTATACATGCACCTTTGATGGCATATATTACACAGGGGGAAATTATGCAATAACTACTTACTTGCACACTGGACGTTTCATCATGTCAATTTCATCTGGATGAAACTGCAGTAGTAAGTCTTGTAACTGTTTTCTAATAATGAGTTTTTGATTCACCTGAAAAGAAAATTAATGGAATAGTGCAATGAAAAACTTAAAACATAAATGCACTATTAAAGATAGCCTCAAGCCATGGGGAATATTCATTTTGTACACTAGGAAGGTTTGACACTACAACACATAACAAAAAAATAACATAAATGGTGCCTTGTGAAATGCTTTGCCATGCGCCATTTTCAATGTGGTAATGGAGGTGGTGGTTCACTTAAGAATGGCAAAATCCAGGTTCCACATGGTCTTCATGAGTCCATGAGTTTATGAGTCATGGTCCTCATGGTCATAAGGGTGTTATAAATCATGCCAAAATAATACTGTGAATAATATCTCAGAGAACAGTAGCCAGAAGTATAACAGGACATGGTGGCAGTGGCCAGGGGTGCTGGAACAGCTCACCACAACAACAGCAAAGGGTCTCACCACATGGTCCACAAAGCACATCACAACAAGCAAGCTCTAGAGCTCTAGAGGTAACTCGAGTATCGAGGCCTGCATCAAGTGCATCAAGGACTACTGTAGGACAGCAATCCACAAATGAGGACAGCAAGTATCAATGTGCCGGTGTGCCAGATGGAACATGTACTAATAACCAAGACTCAGGGCATCAAAGTGACTGGATATTATGTGATGGGTGTCAAAAATGGTATCACTGTGTATGTGTTGGTAGGTCCAAGGAGGTGTACAACTTCTTTAACAACAATGGCAGGACTTACATCTGTAATGCATGCTCTGAAGATGTTCTTGATCTTTATAATGCCAAAAATTTCCTTAAGGGGACAGTGAAATGAAAGATATGGAAAAAGAAATGACGTGCATGAAAGAGAAGATCAGAACACTAAAAGCAAAAACTGGCAACCAGGAAACGATGAGCTCAGGGAGGCTGTCATGGAACACAAAGATGAGTTCTATGAGGATAAAAAGGAAAAAGCTTTCAGGAAGCCTAACTTGTTTCTTTCTGGAGTCCGAGAGTCAACAGCGGTGGAACCTGAGGAAAAATATAATCAAGATGTCAGCACCCTGAAGGACCTAGTAAAGGATCTGGGCATTTCTGAAGATATGGAAGTCAAATCCATTGCTAGAATTAATCATGACCGTGGTAAACCCAGATTCCATAAATTACTAATAACAGACCTAGACTACTAGAAAATAACTAGTATGAGAAAATGAGGGAATGAAGTGGAAATACTTAATTAAGGAAAGCAGGAACATGGACAGACCTAACAGTAAGTATATTAGAATAATCCCTGACTGCATATATAAAGAAAGACAGATCCGTATTTAGCTAGCTAAGGAGAGACAAAAAAACTAAAACAAGATCCTGTCAAAGCAGGGGAACTCAAGGAAAAAGTGAACCATAGTGAACGAATAACTAAACCTTGTACCAGTAATAGTACAGGATATGGATCAATCAGCAAGTGCCCTCCAAGGTCAACAACCTATGAAGGAAACTCACCTGAGAAACGCAGCAGTTCAAACCACCCCAGAAGTAACTCTAGCGAATTTGCTGGCACTCCCCCTTCCAAGGGAAAGCCAATAGAAGGACTCACCTGTATGTACACCAACATTGATGGTATTAATGCCACCAATGAAAATGATCTCCTAGGATTACTTAGTAGTGTACTGTATGGGTTAATATGTAGGAGGAGGAGGCATGGTCTGTGAAGCACAAGGGACATATATTCTACATTGTTTATACCTCAGTGTATGCAAATTAATCTATTGAGAATCGGAAATGGTCTAGAACATATGTTCAAAGGGTGGGGGAGTCGAGTAAAGTAGTTTAAAAATAATTTGTGACTACTGAGTGAAAGAAACCTCACTCGCTCACTCGCTTGCATAAAAAACGGGTGTGAACGGCAGAGCAGGGCGGAGTGTGCTACAGAGAACCGTAGTACTACTGATGTACATACCCCGCTAAAAGTAGGTTTTTACTGGTTTGCACATAAAAAAAACTATCTCCACTAAAAAAGTAGGTAATTATTGAGAATCACTACGCGCCTCTAAAATACGATATTACGCCTCCATATTATACTTAAGGGACAAAATACATGTCCTTAAACCATAATATGAAGGCAGAAAAACTTAAAAGGAAAGAAAAGTGGTAAAGGTAGTGAAAGAGCATATACATACATTTGTTTTGATGGCGGCGGCAGGTCTTGCTCTTGCAGTATTGGGAGGTGAGCAGTGTTGCCAACGATCCGGTTAGCGATTAGCCCACGCATGTGAGACCAGGTCCACCATGTGTGGTTATTTATTTTTTTAGAACACGCACCTTTATCTAATACTATTGCCAGCCCAAACCTTCACAAAACTCTTTGGGTAAAGGTGCGTGTTAAAAAAATAAATAAATAACCACGCGTGAAGGACCTGGTCTCACATACGTGAGCTAATCGTTAACCAAGCATTGGATCGTTGGCAACACTGCTCACCTCCCAATGGCCGCCGCTGCGACCAAAACAAATATATGTATATGCCTTTTCACTACCTTTACCACTTTTTCTTTACTTTTAAGTTTTCCACCTTCATTTGATGATTAAGGGACATGTATTTCGTCTCTTAAATATAATATGGAGGCGTATTATCGCATTTTGGAGGCGCGTAGTGATTCTCAATAATTATCAAAAAGTAGTCATATTTTGCTCATGAAAACATAATTTGTGTCTTGATAATAATATGCCTACTCCTGCTACATTTTTACCAGTGTATGTGCTGGCAGGGCATGAACACTGACAGCAGGCCTCGTAGCACGGTGACAGGCGGAGCACCTTGTGGATCTCCTCGTCGTTCAAGTCCCTCGCCAGCAGGCACTAACAACACTAACAGCAGGCCTCGCAGCAGGGTGACAGGCAGAGCACCTTAGCCTCACCTTGTGGGCCTCCTCGTCGTTCAGGTCCCTCTCCAGCAGCTCCAGGTGGTCAATTTGGCGGAGTTTCTTTCTAAGTTTCCGGATGACTTTGTCCGGGTGGTCGGTATACTGGTCCTCCATCACTTCTTCTTTACTAAGGATTGTTGACACCCGCGGCCACGCAGCGGCGGCTAGGTCTTGATCTTGATCTTGATGTCACAGGTGACTCCAGGACAGGCCTTCGTAACGGCAGCTCCTGTAAGGCAGTGATCCCATGGCCTAACCAGCCCCCTAAATCACTGAAGAAGAAGAAACAACATACAGAACCCTGGCTCAGTAGCTGGCAGGCCCCACCCCACCCCGCTCAGGCCGAGATTTTCCGCTGATAGGAATGGTTACCGTACCCCCATGAACAAGGAGGTTGAGGCACTGCCGACGGCAATGGTTGGGGTGTGAGAAGGTCCCAGCAGAGCAGTACCTAAAGATCGACTAATGAGGGCACTTGCTGGCGATGACGAATCTAGCTCGTGATCAGGCCGTGGTGAGTGACACAGGAAAATATTTTCTTCCCATTTCCTCGCTAACTCCACTTCCAACTCCTCTTTGGCCTCATTACGCGCTCCTCCTCGCCCTCATCCTCTCGCTCCCCCCCCCCCCCCCACACACACACACACAGGGAAGGGCTTCCTCACGCGACGGGCACCACCTGTTCGGTCAGCCAGGTAATCACAGCCACGCCCACGCGCCCTTCCCTCTTGATTACAGCCTTCCGCCGCCGCCCGAGGGAGGGAGACATATTGGCCGACGTCACTCACTCTCCGTACTGGCACTATAAAAAACTGGGCGGATATAGTATAGGATATACTTTGTCAGGTCCGGGACTTTTATTTGATTTAAGGGATTGGAGAACTTTTAGGACTTCATCGGTAGTTATTACAAAGTTAGGCAATGCATGCTCGAGATTTATGTTAGTAGTGTTGTCGTCACTGGTGTTGGTGGTGGCGGTGGGAAGACTGCTAGTATTAACACTGAGGAGAAGTAATTGTTTAATAAGTTCGCAACGTGTTAGCTGTCGGTCACTAGGTCACCATCACTGTTTGTTAAAGGTCCAATTCCACTTCTGATCGCCTTCCAAGTGTTTATATAACTGTAGAAGGATATCGGATTATTTTTACAGTTGGCTGCAATGTTTTCTCCATATCTACGCCTTGCCTGACATACTAATATTTTTACTTGCCGCCTGGCTTCATGATAAAGTCTTATGTTTCCGAGTGTGCTTTGTTCTTTCTTTAACCTGTAAAACAATTTTTTCTCCTTAACCGAATGTTTAATTTCGCTATTAAGCCAAGGTGGGCTTAGTGTTACTTCGCTTCTCGCACAATGGGACAAATGTGTTCTGTTGAGTGAGTAAATGATTTTTTTAAGTTTAGCCAGGCTTCTTCTACGTTGCCATCATCTGATAGTTGTATTTTTGTTGGTTTTTGTCGGATTTCTACGAAATTAGCTCTTTTGAAATTGGGCACCTTTTTTTTAATTTTCAGTCACTGTTGTTTGAGCTCTAATGTCGACGCGCACTAATTTATGATCGCAAGAACCGAGGCGTTCTCCTACCGTAACATTACTGACTTGGTTATCTTGGGTAGCTATAACAAGGTCTATAATTATATATTATATATTATAGCATGTTATTTTGTCGAGTTGGTTCAGTAACCATTTGGCTGAGGTAATTTTCTTCAAAAAATTCGATCATTCTATGTGACTCGCCTTCTGTACCTGACAGCGCCGCCCAGTCGATATGGGGGAGATTAAAGTCTCCTAATATCAGTGAGTCGCTGTTATTAAGTGACTGCCTTGAAACGCTGTACATTTCAACATCTTCGAGTGATTGCCCCGGAGGCCTGTAGGTGACAGATATATTTAGATCGATTTTTGCAATGTTTACTCACACATGCATATGTTCAACGTTACTGTCTCTTGGTGTTCTGTCAGTGGGTTGCAAGTAGCTTTTGACGTAAAGGGTGACGCCACCACCTCTACGGTTAACACGATCTTTGTTCTCTCTCTCTCTCTCTCTCTCTCTCTCTCTCTCTCTCTCTCTCTCTCTCTCTCTCTCTCTCTCTCTCTCTCTCTCTCTCTCTCTCTCTCTCTCTCTCTCTCTCTCTCTCTCTCTCTCCTATATATATATATATATATATATATATATATATATATATATATATATATATATATATATATATATATATATATATATATAAACACTATTAAAACACTTGCTTACGCCACTAACGAGCTGGGGCCGATCAGCAGGACCCATCAAGTAATGAGTGAATACATATGAACAGACAGGAGGAACACATTTCTGAGTGCGTCTTCCTAGCGGTTTGAGGATCGGTCCGTAACCTTACGAGAACGCAAGCGTGATTTACGACATCTAAGTGCTTTGTGGATCCCAGCCCTAAAGTCCCAAAGGCTTTGCCTCCTCGTGCAGTGCCCCGAGTGTCATTACAGGAGCCTCGTGTCACTAAGCGAAAACTAGATCGGTGGCTCTGGTGTTGCCAATAGATGTTCCACAGTGACTCGGGTCCACAACTCTATACATCCAGTCTGTACAAATGTTGAAAAGTGACAATAATATAATAAGTAATGACAACAACAACAACAACAACAACAACAACAATAACAACAATAATAACAGTACAACATAAATAATAGTAATAATAATAGTAATAATAACCGTAATTATAATAATAATTAAAGTAATATAGAATAATAATAAAATATGGTCAATAATAATACTTCTGAGGAAAAACATACAAACAAGGGCCGCCCATCTTCCAATCTCACGTCACCAACAGCAATCAGGGTTACGCGTGTTTACTCCCGACCGAGTGTCTGGCCGGTTGATTGTCTGATCGTGTGCTGCTGTTGTTGCATAAAAGGATTTGATGTCAGGCTTTTACGTATCATTTTTGGATAGTTGGGTGCGTTCTGTTCCGTGGATAAAATCTAAATCTAGCATACTCGGAAGACAAGTTGATGATTACCAACAGAGACACACAAAAACATAGGGCTCATATTCCTACCTGTGAAGCAAGAATGATCACATAACTTGCCTGTGTCGGGTCCGTAACGAGCGAGTATGTGCAGAGGGTCGTATTTTAAAACATTTCGTCGCCCAAGTTCACATATTTGACAGGGCTTTCGTATGAGTTGAGGGCATTTCCAGGAGTAGTTTTATGACCCCGGTGGTAGTTTGACCCTTCCTCAGTAGCATGAGCCTAAAGAAACACTCATTAGAACCCGATTGATCCCTGCTTTGACCTTTAGAAATAGTTGACGTGAGAAGCGAAAGTCTTATAATACCGGCCATATTCTCAAACACTCCGCGGCGTACACAACCCTCATTTGAATAAGGCTTTCGTAGAAGTTGTGGGCATTTCCATGGGTAGTTTTATGAGCCTAGTAATAGTTTCACAAGGTTTCTGCACCATGAATGTGGAAAAAACTCAGGAGATCTCAGTCTATCTCCTTTGTGGCCTTTGGAAATATTTGTTATGAGAGCCGAGAGCGTCTGAGAACACGGCCATAGTGTGTGTCTTGGCTGGTCTGTCTGTCTCTCCCGGCCGGTCTGAAACTGCGCGCCTCTCCTTATGGGCCACACTTTTTATGAGAATGAGAAAACAACAATGGCATCATGATATGTCAGACTATTTTATAATGGAAGTTTCCCACGATATACCATAGATGCTCGACATAGAAGTGCGTCATTATTTATTTATATTTTCTATAGTAATACTAGCGACGCAGTAAAAAGGCAATCAGTGGATAACCACATAGATATTAGACCTTCAGAGTGGGTTCAGGCATCCGGACACACAGTTGCAATATACACCACGTGGGGTTAAGTAGATGGGATTAAAGGCATTTTATTCTCACATGTTTGCTTCACTCTCAGCATGCCAATATCTTTTTATTTTTTTTTATTTCTGTCTGTCTGTCTGTCTGTCTATTGTTGGAACATTTTCGACACGTTGGTAAAGGAGATGAGAGGAGACACGGGTGTACTGATGTGAGTTTATATAGAGTAACTGAACACATTCCCTTAAAGAAGCATTGGCTAAACTAATCAGGTATAGATTCACATCAATACACTGGTGATTCCTCTCACCTCCTTTCCAACAATGATGATGATACTACTACTACTACTACTGCTACTACTACTACTACTACTACTACTACTACTACTAATAATAATAATAATAATAATAATAATAATAATAATAATAATAATAATAATAATAATAATAATAATAATAATAATAATAATAATAATAATAATAATAATAATAATAATAATAATAATAATAATAATAATAATAATCAACAACAACAACAACAACAACAACAACAACAACAACAACAACAACAACAACAACAACAACAACAACAACAACAACAACAACAACAACAACAACAACAACAATAATAATAATAATAATAATAATAATAATAATAATAATAATAATAATAATAATAATAATAATAATAATCAAAAGTATGATCTTACTCGACTCGTTTCAGTGTCACGGTGACTAAATATTGTTTCCATTCAGTCAAGCATAAATGTAACCATTTTCAAAGCCTGTAACCTAAATGGCGCACAATAGTTTTATAAGAAATAACACATTTTCGTGACAATGCGGGCGCAATAACGTTTTTACTTGAATTGAATAAAATTAGCGCGGACAAATAGAGAAAATTAGCCATCGTTTCCATTAGCACAAGTATCAATCGAGCCATTTTAAAAGTCTGTCGGCTCAGCTGCGAGCCCTTCACCCGCTAGTCGCTGAGTGCACCGAGTCGGCTCAGGGAAAAAAGTGCAGCCGGTGTTTCGGTCATGATTCTGCCCGCTTGCGGCCCCTCGGCTCACGACACTATACTCAGTTGCCTTCATTAATTTTACACACACACACACACACACACACACACACACACACACACACACAACACATCTCTTTTTATCTTCCACCGATATTTTCATGCCGACTGCTCTTCTGAAATTGTGTAACTACTGAATGCCTCACCCACTACCGTGGTCCCGCTGCACTCGACTTTCTACTCCTGCTCAACCATTTACTGTCCAAATCCCTTATGCAAGAGTTAATCAACACCTTTATTCCTTTATCCCATTCACTGGTAAACTCTGGAATAGCCTTCCTTTGTCTGTATTTCCACTTGCCTACGACTTGACCTCCTTCAAGAGAAGAGTATCAAGAAACCTCTTCACACGAAATTGATCTCTCTTTTGGTCACACATCTTTGCTTGCTTTTGCAGGAGCAGTGATCAGCGGGATTTTTTTTTCTCATTCGTTTTTGCCCTTGAGCTGGTTTCTCTCTCTCTCTCTCTCTCTCTCTCTCTCTCTCTCTCTCTCTCTCTCTCTCTCTCTCTCTCTCTCTCTCTCTCTCTCTCTCTGCAGTGTACATGGCGATGAAGGAAATGGAAAAGATCCACAGGGATGACCTGTCTATATGACACTAGAGGAAAGAAAACATTGACATTCGAGAAGACCGCAAAGGATAGATTCATATAGGGAAGGTGACTGCTTTACATGCATTGAAATAAATTTACAAGATGGAAATAAACAACTGAATACATAAATATTATTCAAATAAAATATAGAACATTTGGGACCTCATGTTTGACAAATGAAGGGACTTTTTTTTTTCCTATTTTTTTTTGTGAAATGTTACCGTAATTTAAATAAAAGGATGATCATTTTCACATAAAATAACATGTCAGTTAAGAGATGAATCTTGTTTTGTTGACTTGTAATTTATCATCTTGTTTTGGTGATTAACTGTCTTGTTTCTGCGTTAACAGTCACATGCATCACGTTCCAGCTTGACTGTCACAACCAAATATTCCATGTTTTCATCGGCGAGATATATGTCATTGGCGTTCCATTTTTTTGCGAGATGGTCAACAATCCCATCACTTGAGCCCATTTAATCGGCCCTCATTCAGTGCCTACAGGATGGCGTGAGCGGCGGGTGACAGGCGCCGTCACAGCTCGTGTTATATTGATCCTCATATGATGCCAGTGTGTAAGCCCTTGCCCGCGTCACCCCGCCACCCCTCCCTCATATTTGTTGTGTCGGTTTCGCTTGTGGAGCACATGCTTTGTCAAGCCGTTCTGTTTCCTGGGTATTTTAACTTCTCTGAATTACTGTTAATATTTTTGCGTGATTGTTAAAAAAAAAGTCATTCGAAATGAGATCCGGTGGAGGGAATCTCTCTCTCTCTCTCTCTCTCTCTCTCTCTCTCTCTCTCTCTCTCTCTCTCTCTATATATATATATATATATATATATATATATATATATATATATATATATATATATATATATATATATATATATGTAATATTTCTGTAATGTATCGCCTGAAGGTTAATAACTCGTTTCAATTCTTCAGAGAGCCCAGTGATCCAAGAGAGCTGCAGCGTGCACGACTAACTCATCGTGTAAATGCATGTGTGCAAAGGCGAATTTATGAAGGTGTGCTTGACGCCACGCAGGAATAAGTGGCAGGGAACGTGTGTGTGCATGAAACTGAGCTTCCCGCCCCTCACCTTCATCTACCCTTGCCTTGCCAAGTACCCCCACAAGGTGGCTGGCGGTGTCGGGCCCCTCACCTCACCTATCTGCTGCAGATAAAGTGGCAGAACGTGTGCCATCACCCTCACTCCTCGTCCTCGTCCTCGTCCTCCATCTGCTCCTCCTGCTCCAGCTGATGATGTTAGTGTAACTGTTGCTGCTGCTGTTGTTGTTGTTTCTGTTAATGTAACTGTTGTTGTTGTTGTTGCTGCTGCTAAAGTTGATGCTCCTGTTGCTGCACGACGACAATGATATCACTGTCATTTATCATTCACTAACAATCCGAGCAACGAAGTGTATTGTTATTCATGGCAACAAATGTGTAAGTTCAAGGCATCTCACCCCGAGCTTTAAGTTAAATGCACATTACCTCGAAGTGTCAGTTCAAAGCACCTCATCCCGATTTATAGGTTCAAGGAACATTAACTCGGAGTATAAGTTCAAGGCATGTCACCTTGATGCGTAAGTTCAGGGAACGCATCTTAAAATGTGAGTTCAAGGTGTGTCACCTCGAAGTCTAAATCAAAGCCCCGAAGTGTTAGTTCAAGACTTCTTATCCCGAACTGTAGCCTAACCTCAAGGCATGTTTCTCCGAACTGTAAGTTTAAGACATCTAACACTGAAGAGTAAGTTCAAGACAAGTAACACTGAGGAGCAAGTTCAAGACACGTAACAATGAAGATTAAGTTCAAGGCGCTTAAAATCGAAGGGTAAGTTCAGGGCATGTTACCCCGAAGTGTGAGTTCGAGGTACGTCATCTCGAAGCCAATTTCAATTCAAGGCACGTGCTCCGAAGTGTACGTTCATGGCACGTAACCCGATGTGAACACAAGTTTTAGGGACGCCACCGGATGTAAAGCTAAGTTTTAAAGCACGTCACTCCGAAGTGAACGAAAATAAAGCTTTGGTATGTATTTTCATGATCATTAATTTGTACGTCAATTATTTCCTTTCCCGTCTCTCTCTCTCTCTCTCTCTCTCTCTCTCTCTCTCTCTCTCTCTCAGAGACACGCCAGTCCTCGTCGACAGACCGACTCGGTTGGCTAGATTGCGATCGCCGATAGAGTCGGTCTGTCGGCACCCTGCTACGGACCGCTAATAGGCTAAGCCCGTGCTCCCCCAGGAGGGCAGGGGAGGAACATTTTTTTTTCTTCGGACAAGGGCCCGTCTAGTGATACTAGAGTGATACTAAGGTATCTCTCTCTCTCTCTCTCTCTCTCTCTCTCTCTCTCTCTCTCTCTCTCTCTCTCTCTCTCTCTGTGTGTGTGTGTGTTTGTGTGTGTGTGTCTCTCTCTCTCTCTCTCTCTCTCTCTCTCTCTCTCTCTCTCTGTGTGTGTGTGTGTGTGTGTGTGTGTGTGTTAACTAGGCGTCTAAAAACACTAATGGCTTTCATGTCACTTTGGATCGACGCGTGAGTGGCACAACTTTCGGAAACAAGGTAAGCAAACAAGCAAACAACGAACACGTGCCCAAAGCGTCTTCGATCACACACATTAAAAAAGGGAAAAAATAATAAGAAAAAAAACACGGGAAAAAACGACCCAACACAAAAGGGGCCAGGATTAAACACAAACGAGAAAATATAATGAAGAATACATTAATGAGACGTAACTTCCTGATCTAACACTTCGAACAATTCTGGGAGACTAAAACGTAACATTCTGATATAACAATTTTTCTAACAATTTCGTGAGACGTACTAATCTAACACGACTTGTAACAATAATTATCTAACACTACTCCTAACACTTATCAGAGGCTTTCAAACAAAACATCCTTATTCATAACACTACTCCTTACAATTACTTAACAAACTTACCCCCAAAATTGCATGACTATGAGGCATACCTTGCTATTCAAACACTACTTATAACAGTTCTCAATCTTCAAATCACAACACTTAACCGCAAAACTAAAATACAGGGCAACCTAACCTGACAATACTTTTAATAACTCTCCGAGACTTTTGAGACATACAATACTGAGCTAACATTACTTAAAATCTTTCTTTAATGCTTTGAAAACACAACATACCTAACACTATTCCTAACAACTCTCCAAGACCTCGAATAACATGTTGCACATTACACCATTTCTAACAATATTCCGAGACTCAGAAACCGCGAAGTAATCCTCTCGTTCCAGACAACCTCGGTAAGAAGGACTGCAGCAGCACGAGCGTGATTCGCGTCCAACCAACTGTCAGATTATTATTAAAGCGGTAGCGACGGGGACTCGGTCAAAACAAAGGAGACGAGATGGTGCAGGCGTGGCGGGCGGTGGTGGTGATGTGGGGAGGCGGAAAAGAAGCAGGAGGGAGATGAAGAGAGACAGGAACAGCGTGAAAAAACTGGTGGTGGCGAGGAATGAGATGAATTAATCTTTATTTTTATTAATTTACTGAGGCTTGTAGAGGAGGATGAAGAGGCAGGGGGTGGCTGGAAGGAGGTGAAGGAGGCGGGATATGAACGTAGGTAGGAATGGACACAGTGAAGTGGCGGTGGTTGTGGTAGTGGTTGTGGTGGTGGTAGTGAGAATGGTGGTTATGAAGAGAGGATGAAGGGAAACCTGGATGGAGGAAAGGAGGCTGGAAGGGGAGGGAGAGGAAGGGATGCAGGGATGAAAGGGGAAAGGAAAATGGTAATGGTAGTGGCGACGAGGACGGAGATGAAGAGAGACAGGAATGAAAGGAAGAATGGTAAGGTGGTGTGTGTCGGAAAAGAAGGAGGAAGAGGAGGGAGATGAAAGGAGACAGGGGTAGATGGGAGGAGGGATCGTAGTGATGGTATAGGAAGAGAAAGACGAATAAAGGCAAGGATAAAGGGAAAGGGTGGTAGGAGAGTTGAGAAGAGGAATGATAAGGAGAGGAGGAGGAGGAGTAAGAAACGGAGGAAAAGTTATGTGAAGGGAGGCAAGGAAGAAGAGGTGGAAGCTGAATGTGGTACTGATGGTGAAGGAAGATGAAGGAAAGGGGAATAGAGGTGGTGGGAGGGAGCGGAAAGGAGGCAGGGGTGGAAGGAGGGAGGCTGGTACGAGACGGGTGCTGGTGATGCCCTTGGGATTACAACTTTGTGAAGACGAATGGAAGCATGAAACGAGGAGAATATGGAGGGAGAATGAGGATGGAGGGGTGATAATAATAATATGAAAGGACGCGGACACACACACACACACACACACACACACACGGTTGGAAGACCTAAAAATTAATGCTCAGAGAAAAATGACACAGTAGTAAAAGGATATAATGATTCATTTGATACTAAAAAGATAGGAGAAAAACGCACGTCTGCTATCCTTTACTCTCAGCGTTATTTTACTTTATTATTATTATTACTTTTTTGGAGATGCAAGTGAATGTATTTAAGCTTTATACTCTTAATGGAACGTCTTGCGCCTATTGCTGTATACTAAGCACATGCACAAGTTTGTTAGGGAGGAAGGGAAGGGAGTGAGGAAGGTGGGAGTTTAGAAGGATGGAGGGGAGGAATATTATTACAGGGTGTTGTGAGGTGTGTGTGTGTGTGTGTGTGTGTGTGTTTACCACACACGACTTCTCCCGGGAAAATATGCCTCAGCTCTATTGTTCTGTCTGGAAATATGATTTTTTTCCACATTTCGTTGATATCATTTAGAAAATAACAAAGGAACATAAGAAGCCTTCAAAAAGCCATTAGGCCTATACAGGGCAACTCCTGTAAGCCTAACACCACCTTCACTACCCACTCTCAATTAATTGATCAATCAATAGGGGCATAAGCCCCTACGCTACCCAGAAGCCGACTCTGCTCATCGGGTTTTGTAAGAGACACTTCCGAGTGGAGGAGGCCAAAAGGACCCCCGCAGAGTTCGTGTCTTTAGTGAGTCAACAGATTCAGCCAAAAAAATACTTGGGATCGGAAGGAAACCTGCAGAGGCTTGCCCGGAGGAAAACCGTGTTCTGAGTCGTAGGCTGGGCGAGGAGAAGCGGCGCATGCCTCTACTGATTGATTTTGATCCAGCATTAGCAGAATTTGCAATGGACAAGCCTGGAATTATATTAGTTTAAACACACACACACACACACACACACATACACACACACACACACACACACACACACACGCACTCCGCTCCGGTAGCTCAATCGACCAGAGCGCCGCGCAGCAAGGCTTCACGGCCAAACAGGCGGCGGTTCGAGCCCCACTCAGGGCGGATTCTTTCCGTTGACTAGGACTGGTTACTGTCCCCCCTTGAGCAAGGGGGATGGGGTGTGTGGTGTGTGAGGTCCTGGCAGTACCCATGAGATCGACGATAATGAGCATCTCAACTCGTGATCAGGCCGTGGTGAATTACACACACACACACACACACACACACACACACACAGCGCGCACAGTACTGGAGACGCCTGCACATCAGTTACAAACTAAAAAAAAAAAAAAACTTGTGATATTTTCAAGCTCTTTTTTTTTTTTGTTATGCATTTTGTGGCGTCGATTGGAGTTTGAAAATACTCCGGCTCACTTTTGTACGTCATCTCAGCACCCGAGAGGAGGAGGAGGAGGAGAAGAAGGAGGAGGAGGAGGAGGAGAGGGGACGGGGAATAGTCTGGATCAGGATCTGGATGTATGATGAAAAGGGCACCTTTCAGGTGCATAACACGCAATAGTAAAACATATAATCGTAAAACATGGCAACTCTCACTCTTCTCCTGTGCTAGCAAAAAATCCAAGAATTATGTAGAAAAAAGAAAAAAAACGGAGATGAAAAATATTCCTATGTTCATTCAAAGCTCGATTTTGTGTGGAAGACTTTACACCTACAAGGATATGCACTCAGGAACACACACACACACACACACACACACACACACACACACACACACACACACACACACACACACAGCTATAAATACCACGCCTCATCGTCCTGCCCACACGCTTCTCTTTCAATCAAACTGAAGGAGGAAGACACGCTCCTTGGATAACAATATTTCCAACTACAAGACCGAGAATAAACTTCGGTAAATATATCTCTCGCCTACACTTTGCACGCTAACACACCTAAATATAACCCAAAGAACATGATGGCTTGCCCCTCCTATCTCCCTCTACCACAGCCACCAGTACAAACCAGAACACAACCACCACAACCAAACATGACCACCTCCACCACCACCACCACCACCATCCTCACAGCTACCACTGCCCCCACCCCCACCATCACCACTATAGTCAACCACGGCAACCACCACCAAGACTGCTACCACCACCACCATCACCACCACCACCACCAAAGCCACCAACACAGCTACAACCACCATCATCACCACCGCCAAACAAGACTGTCATCACCATCACTACCACAACCACCATCACCATCCCCACCGCCTACCACGATCGCTTTTCTTGCTGTTGAACCAAGTTTAGACTCTATTAGCATAAACCTTATACAGCAACAGGCCGCCATATTCATCGTTAACACACTCTCTCTCTCTCTCTCTCTCTCTCTCTCTCTCTCTCTCTCTCTCTCTCTCATGAAATGTATTTTGTATAACTGAATAGCGTACAGTGTGTTGAAGACCTGAATGTTAAATGCGTCAAACCTCAAATTCTTCTAGCAATGCAGCCAATAAAGCGAACTGAATGATGTAATTCATTGAAATAAATTCATCATTCATGAATAACGATGCAATACTGCTACTATACGATAGTTTATTCAGGCCTCACTTGAATATGCGGTACAATTTTGGTCTCCCCACCATGCAAAGGATATTGCCAAGCTAGGTGTTCAACGTAGGCTGACAAAGATGATCTCTTCCTTGCGCAACAAACGTTACGATGAAAGACTCTCATCTCTTTACATCTTCTCTTGAGAAACGGCGACTCCAGGGGAAGCTCACTAAATGTTTCAAAATACTTAGTCTTTATGAATGTGGACAAATCCAAATTGTTTATGATCGACGACGCGTCTCGAACGAGAAATAATGGCAAAAAATTAAAATGTAAACAAATTAACTCCGACAACACCTATTTATCTTCACCGACGTTGCAACACGAGAATGGAATAAACTCTCACCTTCAGTGGTGCAATGCAACACGATTGATTAATTTGAAAAAAAAAAAAAAAAAAAACTTGACTACCACATTCTCCATCTCCATTCGTTAAGGCAGAGCTGCAGTCTTGATGGCTATTTACTGAAGTTTCGTTGAGATTTAGGGAGACCACCTAGTCTGGACCATTGGTCTGTGTAGTCAGAATATCTATGTAGATCTGTGTAGATCTCTCTCTCTCTCTCTCTCTCTCTCTCTCTCTCTCTCTCTCTCTCTCTCTCTCTCTCTCTCACCGCCTCTGCAGATCGATCTAAGCTGCCCCCTCTAGGGAATGACGCTGACAGACACATCTCGGCCGTCGTGCTGCCTCCCTCGGAGTGTCTCAAGATCCGCCGCCGCTGCTCGCATCACCACCACCTCTTTTTCTTCCCGTCACCCCCGTCGGAAAAAAAGAAAGAAAGAAAAAAAAACTTCATCGCTTCTCACCGCCAAAATAAGAACCAATTGCAGCTACATAGCACCAAATAATTAATATATATTACATGCAGAAGGTATGCATAGTGAAGGAAATACACATACCAAAGAAAATGGGAACAGAAACGAGAGACGATGTTGCGGACTTTTTATCAAGTCATCAGCGTCAGTCAGACCCCAAGATATCCGACGAAGACTGAGTAAAACCTGTTTTTGACTTGGTAATGCGAGGCATGAAGACTTATCCTTCTTTTCTTCTCCTCTCTTCACGCAGCTTTTTCTTCCTCCTCCTCACGGTGCTGCTGGTGCTTCTGCTTTTCACTTCTCCTCGAGTCTTTTTCAGCAGATTCGTCTCCGCCTCTCGTGATTGGATTAGCCAAATATGGAACACTTCGCCCACGCCAGCACGCAACAATCGCGAAGCTCTTCAATTCCAAAGAACAGACGGATTTGCATGGATCTCACCAGCTTCTCACCAACTCGCCTTCTCCTCCTCCTCCTCCTCCTCCTCATTATCATCATCACTCCCCCAAAACAAGCATATCTCTGAATGTCTTCTTAATGGCAGGCAGCAATCAGAATTCCGTTTGCTGATAAGCGTTTGCTGCTGAAAAGATGATGATTTAGCGTCAGATTTTAATACCGAATGAAATTGTTCAGTGTGGAAGAAATGCATCAAATTCGTTCATAAATTGTAACACACACACACACACACACACACACACACACACACACACACACACACACACACACACACGAATACTTAAAAAAAAAAAAAATAGGCAAATTCTGTTCGTTTATTCATCAATTCATCCCTCCATCCCTCCAGCCAGCCAGGCAGCGAAATGACCAAACACTCACTCTCGCTAAGTTCTCTCAGCCTGTTGAGTGTCTCTTAGCCACGCAATGTGTATTTACAGACCCAAGATAAACAAACCTTTTTTTTTTTTCCGATAGACCTCATACTCTCTCTCTCTCTCTCTCTCTCTCTCTCTCTCTCTCTCTCTCTCTCTCTCTCTCTCTCTCTCTCTCTCTCTCTCTCTCTCTCTCTCACGCGCCAATCAATCTCCACCGGATAAACAGGTAAGGCACGGCAGCCTCGCGGGACCGTTGCCTCACGTCCACATGGAGGGCGCCGGTGCTCCTCTCCCTTCGACGCCTTCCATTCAATAAGCGCTGATGTGTGTCTGGTAAAGGTGCCGCGTGCTGTATGGATTCTATGTGGCCAAAGCCTGCGAGGTGAGGTGAAAAATGAGAAAGGAAGGATGAAGGCCTGGCAGATAGCAAAAGTTCGCTCGTGTTCCTAGAATGTCTGCGTTGAAAGGGTTATGTAACAGGATAAAGAATAGGATGAAGACAAAGAGTGTAAAAGATCGCTCATACTAACATAAAGGCCGGGTCGTTCAGTGTAATATGACAAAACAGTATGAAAAAGGTGATGTAGAGGATAAAAGAACGATCATGCTCTTAGAAAGTCTAGGTTGTGAAGTGTGAAAGACGAAAAGAAAAAGAAAATCCTGAAAGTAAGGGAGAGGCTTATTTTCACGTGAGGTCTGGGTTAATTAGTGACTGGATTTAAAAGAAGATGAAGGTGAGGTAGTGGGTAAATAATCGTTGACAGAAGTGTATAATCCGTCATTTATTAAGGCACTTTACGCCTGCACCCATGACACAGCCTCATCCCACTAAGCTTGTGTGTGGGCTTAACTAAACACACTGTACTCCTTTTAGACCTGGCACAACATTCCGATACAATAGTGCCTTCTAGATAGAAAATAAAACAATAATATACAAGTTTTGAAGCGCCCGCAGTATCCAACTACAAATGCCTTTTATCAATCATTCCTGGCTGTGGCGATAATGTCTGAACGAAACTGATAAGCAGACCTCGTGGATGCTCATCGGCCAGCAGTGTGCCGTCGGCTGCCTCCTCAAGCCCGAAGTTCTCTTGTTCATCATCATCTTAGAGGTCATGCTGCTCTTCAGCGATCACTGTTACTTTAATGTTGATTACGTAAAAGTCTTAAGGTGTGACCATTCTGAACAAAATATTTATTGAATCCATTTTGGATTCAGAGGATATTATTAATCTTGCTAGTTGCTAAGGTTTAAGTAATTCATAATTATGAAACCCCAATAAAACGAAAACTTATTTCGAATAAAATTTTGATGACTAGACTCAACAAACACACAGCGCTGAAACTGTGAAGTGAAGCATTCACCTGAAAGATGAAACATCATGTTTCCTTGGCATGGCACCACTAACTGTTCTTGATTACTATTATTACACACCTGAAGATTCCGTTTACTATTATACATGTATTCAAGGTACTTTGTTTCAACTAGAATGATCGTTATAGAATATTTAAAACTGACGTAATGTGATTTGCTAAAAGGCTTGGTTATTTGTTTAGATGTGTGGTAACCGATATAATTACATAATCATTTTTGTATGTAACGATCCAGTGACATGATGAAAGACAGTGACACCTTTGTACGAACATCCCTTTACTGTTTATGAAAAGCGAGCAACACAAATGTTAAGTATTCTAAACGATCAAAAAAGTGTTTAAAGTTGTTTGATTCTGTTTGATTCAGCACTGGTCACGGTAATGCATGGCGACACAGCTCACCTGTTGATGACGTTAGTGCTTCCTTTATCTTCAACCGGATACAAGGACATTACTTTTTCTAATAGATTCCGAGCATTTTAATGTTGTTGAGGTCGATGTTTTTTTCAGGTAGCTTTCATGTAATGTAAAAAAAAAAAAAAAAAATCCCGCCACCAAAAAACGCCACGTCGCTTCGTCACATTTGCACTTTCAAACATTTTACCTGACACACGAGAGGAGGAAAAAGAGAAAGAAGTTAGAAAAAAATGGTTATTAAAATCGCTATTTAAAAATATTATGTGAGTTGTGGGGGTTGAAAAAGATGAAGAGGAGAAGAAAGAGTAGTATAGATAAGAGTAGGAAGAGAAAGAGGATTGAAATGGAGAATGAAGATGATATATTGGGTGCGTTGTGAAGGTTGAAAGAGCTGAAGAGGAGTAGATGAAGAGAGAGTAGTAGGTAAGAGGAGGAGAAAAAGAGTTAAAATGTAGAATGAAGATGATGATGGTAATAATGGTGATGAAGATAAGAAGGAGGAGGAGGAGGAGGAGGAGGGGAAGGAGGAAAAGGAGGAAAAAGAGAACAAGGGAAACATGAGACTAGTAGCGAAGACAGCAACGCTTACTAGGAAAGAAAAAGAAAAGAAAAAAGTGAGACCTGGATGTAATATAAACCAAGAAACACGAGGAGAGCACGGGGGCAGCCAACACTTCCCAGGATATTGACTATAAGTGACGAACAGGAGGCCGAGATGGACTGTTCTCCGCTAACATAACCGTGATGTCTTTCTTCCTCTTCTACGCTCCTGCTTCGTTCACTCTAGTTAGCCGAGGCAACTTGGCGACTCCCTGTACAGCAGCATTATCGTCCGGTCTGCAGGCAGGCGTCTAGGCAGAGAGGCAGGAAAGGAGGAAGGAAGGAAGGAACAGTAGTGGTGGTGGTAGTATGTTAATGGATGTAGACGAAAAAAAAAGAGAGAGAGAGAGAGAGAGAGAGAGAGAGAGAGAGAGAGAGAGAGAGAGAGAGAGAGAGAGAGAGAGAGAGAGAGAGAGAGAGAGAGAGGAGAGAGACGAGAGAGGAGAGAGAGAGAGAGAGAGAGAGAGAGAGAGAGAGAGAGAGAGAGAGAGAGAGAGAGAGAGAGAGAGAATGCACAGTGTAATTCAGCAGAATAGCAAGGTTCAGTGTTCGCAGGACGCGGGCGGAACAAGCGGGGAGCAGGAGCCGTAATCAACACTGATGAATGCACACTACATCGCCGGCTACAAGACCAGCTACCTGATAAGTGCCTTCACACGCACCCGTGCTCGTATTCCCCTCAACATTTTGCTGACCCCGTGCCAGAAAACAAGAGAGGGGCTAACGATTAGTCTTAGTTGTGACAAGGGAAGGTTAAGGTATAATCAAAAACGTGATTTGTTTGTGTATTATGAGAACAAGAAATCAAGTGAAGCATCATGAAGGTAGGCAATACGTGTGTATATTGATTGGACGACTGAAAAAAAGTAGCTTACGGTTACAAATAAATCGTGTACTTGTGCATATAAATGAAGTGAGACGTTATGGAGGGAGGCTCTCAACGTACGGATTGGAAGACTGTAAAGATCTGAAAATTGCATCCCAAATGATCTGACAGCTGCTCTGTACCTTAGTGGAGAGTCCTCGACCTTTTTGCAAACCCATAACCAAAGACAAAACTAACGTAAGAGGGGAGGGACTACAGCATAAATCCCTACGCCACCCTGACTGGAAGACAAAGAAGCGTTGCACATAGTGGAAAAGAAAAGGTCGATGATTCTCCACAAAGAGGGTTGCACGAGGGAAGCTTTAGCACTCGAAGACAAGACTGAATATTATGATGCTGAGATAACGGGTGCAGAAAAAACAGGTGGACAAGTACATGTAAAAATGGCCAAAAAAATGTAAAATGAGAAAAAAATATGTAATTTAAATAATGATCGATTTTACAGATAACCTTTATGGAGCAAAAGAAAGAAATAGGCTTTGAAAGGAGGAAAGGTGATAAAACTTTGACTAATAAATTTTTGGTACAATATATACCTGTGACACTTTTTTACTGAGTCGTTATGGAACAACAGTGTGCCGTGGCAAGGAAGGCGTGATGCAACTCTTCCGTCTCGCCCTCGGTCCACCTTTACACTCGAGATGACAGGCGGCCAGCGTGGGTGACGGCGAAGAATCAATCAGTACAAGGACGTCCAATTCCCCGCCAAAGGCCACATTCTCTAAACACATTCTCTCCTATTATATTGCCTTCGCGCCCCGCATTAAGAGTACGTATTTATAATCTAAACGTAAAGTCGAGTTCGTGTCCTCAACGGAGCTGTATTATTGGGAGCGCTCACAATAATCTGATATAAACAACACAGACGTGCAAAAAGGATTTAAAGGTAACATGAAGTATTTACTCAAGCGAGGAGAGAGGCCGCTGTGTAGGGCTGGAACAAGTGGGGGAGGCTGTGTCAATACACGACCAGCGAAAACTAGAACTAACTATAATGATTCTGAGCCAAAGGAAATCTGTTCAAACATTTGCTCGCCCAAGTGGCTGGGAAGAGCAACACCAGCGGGAGTGGATGTCCTTCCCCTCTGGTGCTGGATAGATTTCCCTTGGATATTTGGATATTCTGCGTCTGAGAGGAAAAAATTCTCTCTCTCTCTCTCTCTCTCTCTCTCTCTCTCTCTCTCTCTCTCTCTCTCTCTCTCTCTCTCTCTCTCTCTCTCTCTCTCTCTCTCTCTCTCTCTCTCTCTCTCTCTCTCTCTCTCTCTCTCTCTCTCTCTCTCTCTCTCTCTCTTTGTGCGTGCGAGTAAACATTGCAAAAGTCAATTTAAATATATCTGTCACCTACAGGCCTCCCGGGCAATCAATCGATGACGACCTTGAAATGTACAGCGTTTTAAGGCAGTCACTTAATAACAACGACTCACTGATATTAGGAGACTTTAACCTCCCCCATACCGACTGGGCGACACTGTCAGGTACAGAAGGCGAGTCACGTAGAATGATCGATTTTCTAGAAGAAAGTTATCTAAGCCAAATGGTTTCTGAACCAACTCGACAAAATAGCATACTCGACCTTGTTATAATGACCCAAGATAACCGAGTCAGTAATGTCACGGTAGGTGAACACCTCGGTTCTTGCGATCATAAATTAGTGCGCATCGACATTAGAGCTCAAACATCAGTGACTAAAAATAAAGTAAAGGTGCCCAATTTCAAAAGAGCTAACTTTGTAGAAATCCGACAAAAACTAACAGAAATACAACTATCGGATGACGGCAATGTAGAGGAAGCCTGGCTAAGCTTTAAAAATCACTTACTCACTCAGGAGAACACATTCGTCCCCTTGTGCGAGAAGCGAATTAACACTAATAAAAGCCCATCTTGGTTTAATAGCGAAATTAAACACTCAGTCAAGGAGAGAAAATTGTTTTGCAGGTTAAAGAAAGAACAAAGCACGCCCGAAAACATTAGACTTTATAACGATGCCAGGCGACGAGTAAAAAGATTAGTATGTCAGGCAAGGCGTAGATATGAAGAAAATATTGCAGCCAACTGTAAAAATAATCCGAAATCTTTCTTCAGTTACATAAACATCAGAAAGGCGATCAGAAGTGGAACTGGACCTTTAACAAACAGCGACGGTGCACTAGCGACTGACAGCCAACACATTGCAAACCTCTTAAACAGTTACTTTTCCTCGGTGTTTAATACTAACAGTCTTCCTCCCACTACCACCAGCACCAGTACTAATGTAAATCTCGAGCATGCATTACCTAATTTTGAAATAACAACCGATGAAGTCCTTAAAGCTCTCCATTCACTTAAAAAGTCCCGGAACTGATAAAGTATATCCAATACTGCTTAAAGAGAGCGAAATAGTCTCCTCCCTCACAACCGTATTCAATATGTCCTTGCGGCAAGGAATCGTCCCTTCGGATTGGAAAAAGGCTAACGTGACACCGATTTTTAAGAAAGGAGACAAAAAAATACCAGGTAATTACCGACCCATTAGTCTAACTTTAATTGTAGGGAAGCTACTTGAGAGCATAATTAGAGACAAAATTGTGAGTTACCTCGAAAGCCACTCTTTAATTGGGGATTCACAACATGGCTTCCGTAACAAAAGATCCTGCCTATCAAACCTATTGACCTTTTATAACGACGTCTTCTCAGTTTATGACGTAACCAAATCATTGGACGTAGTCTATCTTGATTTCCAGAAAGCGTTTGATAAAGTCCCACATCATAAATTACTTTATAAATTAAAGCAAATAGGTATTGACGGTCAAGTAAACCAATAGATCGCGAATTGGTTAAGCAACAGACAACAAAGAGTGGTGATTGACGGATTTAACTCAGAGTGGGCGCCGGTCACTAGTGGCGTCCCTCAGGGCTCGGTTCTTGGCCCAGTGCTCTTCATTATTTACATCAACGACATGGATGTTGAACTCAATAATCGCATTAGTAAATTTGCAGACGACACAAAGATTGGTAACTCGGTTCTCACTGATGAAGACAGGCAAAGCCTCCAAGAGGATTTGCACAAAATTTCAGCTTGGTCGGATAGATGGGAGATGCCCTTTAACGTAGACAAGTGCCAGGTCCTTCAAGTTGGAACAAGAAATAAGAAGTTCGATTACGAGATGCGCGGCGTTAAACTCACAAGCGTTCAATGCGTTAAGGACCTGGGGGTCAAAATCGCGTCAAACCTCAAATTCTCACATCAGTGCATCGATGCAGCAAATAAAGCGAACAGAATGTTGGGCTTCATTAAAAGAAACTTTTTATTCAAGAATAAAGATGTAATACTTCCGCTCTACAATAGTTAAATCAGACTTCACTTGGAATATGCGGTACAGTTTTGGTCTTCTCACCATGCAAAGGACATTGCTAAATTAGAAGGTGTTCAGCGTCGGGCAATAAAAATGATCCCTTCCTTGCGCAACAAATCCTACGAAGAAAGGCTTTCGACCCTTAACATGTTCTCTCTTGAGAAACGTCGCCTCCGAGGAAAACTGATCGAATGTTTTAAAATACTTAATGGTTTCACGAATGTAGACAGAACAAAATTGTTTATGATCGATGTCACTTTGCGAACGAGGAACAATGGCATAAAACTTAAATGTAGACAAGTAAATTCAGACTGCACCAAATTTTTCCTCACCAACGTTGTAATGCGAAAATGGAATAAGCTCCCACCGTCAGTGGTCCAATGTAACACGATTGACTCCTTTAAAAACAAGCTCGACCGTCACTTCCTTGAACTTAATATTAACTAGAGTAGAAAAGCAACATTTTGGAGCCATCTGATTAGTGTAAATTCACTTAGATTTAAGGACAGACCACCTAGTCTGGACCATGGGGTCTGTGTGGTCTGATTTTCTATGTAATTCTATGTAATTCTCTCTCTCTCTCTCTCTCTCTCTCTCTCTCTCTCTCTCTCTCTCTCTCTCTCTCTCTCTCTCTCTCTCTCTCTCTCTCTCTCTCTCTCTCTCTCTCTCTCTCTCTCTCTCTCTCTCTCTCTCTCTCTCTCTCTCTCTCTCTCTCTCTCGAGAGAGAGAGAGAGAGAGAGAGATTGAGAGAGAGAGGGACATTAACATTTAAGTCTTAGATCAATTTCCGCACGCATCATGAGGTGAACGATACCCGGTATTCAACAAATCAGTTAAAGGTGCAGTGATAGTAGATGTTGGGGTCCAGAGGGTCGTCTGTCTGCCCCAGCGACGAAAAGGACCGACCGACGCTTCTAATCAGGTCGAACCGGAGTGAGCGCTGTCAAACTTTCCTCTGGTCTCAGTCGCTTCAGTAGTCCATGACTTTTCTTTTGATTCCAGAAAAAAATAAACATTGCCTTACAACTTTCTTGAATGACCTAATTGAACGGAGGATGATTGGCGGAGCTGGAAACTAAGGTGGCGGGCTGTCCCGTCCTGCCTCCGTACCCACCAGACGGGGAAGTAGTAAAGGTGAGATTTTCAGTCTTTCAATCTTTCTTTACTGTCTGTTTGTCTGTCTGTATGTCTGTGTCTGTCTGTTGGTCGGTCGGTCATCTCTCTCTCTCTCTCTCTCTCTCTCTCTCTCTCTCTCTCTCTCTCTCTCTCTCTCTCTCTCTCATTCTTCCTCTTTCTCCTTTTCTCTCTCAGTCACTCGTGGTCTGGGCGCCACAATCACCTCTAATTTTAAGTTCTGCAAACAAAGCAGCGCGTTGGCAAATTAGGCCAATTGAAAGCAAGGACTTATTACCGAAACTCCTCGGAGCAAAATGTAGTAATAATCTCTTGCACGAGTGTGCAGGGAAAATTCTTTACACGGCACGTGAAACAATGCAGTTTTCTTGTCTTTCAAAGTCTTGCAGGAATACAGATCATCTTTTTTATTTTATTTCATGTGGATAATCGCTATAGAGGATATGAATGAAGTAAGGTGGCGGTGTATTAAGAAAGGGGAAGCTAAGACTTGAAAGGCTGTGTTTATACAAAAAAAAAAAACAAAACTATGGATTGTTTAATCAGTGTCAACACTCTATGTTGCTATGTTCGAAATGATAAATAATTTTGGTTTTAGAAGTTAAGAACCTGCTTACACACAAATACTAGTCGGTACCTTAAAATATCGCGGGGCCAATCTTCAAATGTGATACTAAAAAAAAGCAACTAAACTGAATGACCACTTGGCTAGATTTTCATAAGTTGGACCTCAAGAAAGCTGACGGAAAATGAACGTAACTACTTTTTGAACATATAAACCTGCCAGAGATTGATCCGAGCAATGAACAATAAAAGAGTGTGCGGGTAAGCAAGAATTTGTCTCGTATTTTGTGTAGTTTTAAGCAAAATATAAAAGCTTTTCACAATTAGAACAGAAAAGTGCATGCACGAAAAAGGGTTGATGGTTACTAAGTCGAGAGGTTTATACTTTGGACAGGAAGTCACCGTTGCCAGATTATCGTACTCAGAGCATAGTGGTTACCGGTTTTTGACGCCTAACTATTGCCAAGAAACATCAGGACTAACTATTTTAACGATAAATATAAATGACTCTAGTTATTGGGGCCCAGAAGATAGTTTTTGGGTCAGGAGTTGGTAAATATAAGAGGCTAAGTACGACAATCTGGCAACGTTGCAAGAAGTCGACCTGGGAAATCAAAACCAAAAGCGTAAATTTACTCGGAAAAGGAGACATAGTGTCAGTTTTAAGAAAATAATAAGTTTTCACTTCTGAAGTATAAGTAGCAGTATTTTATGTGCAAGAAAAAGAAAAAGCTAAAAATAGGTTAGGATCTGTTTCATACGGAAAAATGTTCTTAAACTTCTTCGTCATCCACACACACACACACACACACACACACAACGTTAATATAAAATGTCGGTTTCAACCTTGATAAAAAATATATGAGTAGCAGTTTTTAATGTCACTAAAAAT
>NC_066525.1:11251684-11254184 GCF_024679095.1 Eriocheir sinensis
TCAGAAGCCGGCGGTCATTCAGCGCGCTGCGGCCCTCCCTTCCTGACCCAACGAATTACTGGCTCTCCACGTTCATCCATGCCACTAACGATGAAATTTTGTTCCAACACACACACACACACACACACGCGAGCACAATTAAGGGCTGCAGCGGGTGCTGAATCGCTGGGGAGATACGTCAGTCTCGTCGCCTGCGCCTCCACACTCGTGCACTTTTCCTGCCGCCGTCATGCCGCGCCATGCATATGTAAGCCGCCCCGGGACAATGTTAATTATGCACTGAACCAACACAGACTACAGGAGATAGATGTAAGGACGACCCGAAAAAGACTGAAATACGGAGCTCTTCAGCATGAACAACCATTTTTTTATTAAATTCTTCTCTACCAGGTTAATTACATTGTTTAAAGATATTTTTACCTTTTTTTTGTTTTGAATATGTCTATGTGAAGTAATGAAATGCTTTACGAGAGTGAGCTTATGGAGTGTGTTGTCTTTTAAATGAACATACAGTGCTCGGAAATGTAAATATATCCAAGTGTAAAGATAAATAATTGTTAATTCATGCAGCACTTATTTTGTTGCTTTTCTTCTGTGACCACCATCACAATCATTATCATCATCATCATCATCATCATCATCAAGGCTTCCTTTTACTGCAAGAACATTTTGATTCCTTCGCTTTCCTTCCTCCCCATTTCGTCGTGATCGCGCCAACATAACAAGAAGCGGCCATGTTCGTGGAGGGGAACATGACGTGTGTTAAGGGCCGACAAACCAGCCTTGCCTCAGTCATTAACCCTTCCTTCCATTTCTGATTCCATTTGCTTGCCCGTCTGTCCTATCATCATCCACCAGTTCTTCATCTGTCTCTTCACCTCTCCACCCACTCGCATACTTCCCACGTTGCCCTTTACAGACCTACTGCATGTGCCGCCTTTCACCTATTCCCTATTGTTATCCTACTGGCATTCGCCACTCGGTCCAGCCCACCAATCGCCTCTTCACACCTTCCTCTACCACTCGTACCTAGCATGAAGTGGAGGAATCACTTGTTCCGGATGTTCGAAAGATAACTTCATTTGCTGACTTACTGTTCGCTGTTTTTTTCTGCTTGCAGATTCGCGGAGTCAATTTCAAGCCTCTATAGGTAAGAGAAAGCTTGTCATTTAAAAGAGAGAGAAACGCGTGCAATACTTAACTGTTCGCAGAAGTGTTAAAGTTAAGTTTAAAAAGGTATTTTAAGCATGGCCAATCATCTGAATGAATAAGTGGGTAACAGGTAAAGAATATTTGCTTTGTAAGATCTTTCCCGAGTTGAAGTCTTAAGCGTCCCTTAATTAAACGGCCCTCTCTATAATACTTTGCTTTTCTCGAAGGCGGGGCAGAAAAGGTGGGAGACGAGACTGACGACCTTAACAAAATACGGTTCAGAGAAAAAACAACTTACAAAGTAGTCCTACATAAATTGTTTATCTTTTGATTTACCATGAAGTTCTTTTTGGTTAATCTTGATGTAGAGGAAAATAAAAAAATATTTTTTTTTAACTATTCCTAGACTTCTGAAACCAAACATCTTTGAAAATATTAATGTTCCATTCATCACTCATTTTTCTGATGGTAATAAAGGAAATCCTACCACGCACACTTAATTAAACTTAATTAAAAGAAAAAGACGAGAAGTCAAAAATTTAAACTGTCTTTAATTTTTAATGGTCTGAGCGGACGCCGGGGTTTATGTCAAGTGAGCACGGTGTGTGACCAACGTAACGGATATATGAAAGGTTATTTGTGAACACGTTCGGTTTTCAGTTTTATGCTTCCAACAACCAGAATGGGCAAGTGACTGACAGCTCTTGACACCAGTAATTAATCAACCAATGGCAGACCAATGATTATATAAGTCCTACCAATGGAGCATAATTACCGAGTGCAACATACTAGAAAGCTATAAAGGATGAACGTGTACGATGACAGTTACTCGTAGATAGCGCTCCGTAAATGTCAGCCCCCCAAGACATTCGTTCCTAATGAGGAACGCTCCCATCTTCCCTGAAGGGCTCTTTTGTTGTGTATAGACATTCTGTATTCCGTCTTTATCCATGACCATAGCTGCTTCCTTTTCCTAATCGAAACAATCACCGGAGGGGGTTAAATTGAAACTTTTTTACTGATACGGTGTTGTGCGCATGCACCAGTGGCCAGAGAGATGTCAGGCGCAAGACTTGTAGCTGCACCAAGCTCAACGCAAAGCCCTCTTGACATTTCGGCAACCCGCCTTTGAACGTACGCACAAGCCACAAACGCCTCATTCAGTTATCCCTAACGAAATGATAGAGGAGGTGTATATCACCATGCGTCGCTAGGCCAACACAGTTGGGTAGAGGGCGAGGTGTAGCACGGCCCGTGATCCGGACCCGGGCTCCCGGAGTCGTAGCCAGGCACGCTCAGATTAAAGGACACTGCCCATCCATCTCCACTCCGACCGGGAATCACCCGG
>NC_066525.1:11259184-11344184 GCF_024679095.1 Eriocheir sinensis
TTTAGCGCAACTCCACCTCCCCTTCTTCCCCTTTTGTCTTTGTGAAACATCTGATAACCCGTTATTTCAAATTCCGACCTAAAATTTCTATTGGCAGTGTCCATCCATGTCTGTGATCTCTATTATGTCAAAATTTTCTACACAAGCTTTTTATATATATTTTTCAGAGCAGTATGGAACTTTTTTCTAATTTCTCTAGCGTTCACTAACTTTTCTCAAGTTCCCAAAAATAGGCGAAATAATATAATTATAATTCTCACACTAGCAAATTTTCTACATAGAAATATAATCAAACGAAACAATATTTTATGATGCAAGTCAGATCCTCCCATCATAAGCACGGTGCCGCCGCACACGAGCCAAGGGACGCCCATTTAACAAGGCAAAAACAATGACAAAATGAGAATACACAACATTTGAGAAGCTCTTTCATAGGGATAAAACCAGACTGTCTTACCGTTGATGCATCCATGAGAGGCCTGCTGATCCTCAAAGCTCTCTCCTCAGCCATGCAGCCGCCGCCCCCTCAGTCAGCACGTGAGTCCCTGGAGCAGATCAGCACCGCGCTCAAGAGTCCGCCATCCGCAGCTCCTGCCACAGGAATGGAAAAGGAAAAATATTTTAACATCCGTCGCGGTGACTGCAGTAGCAAGGCTAATATATGATAATCACATAATTGTATCTGAACGTTTTCCTACGTATTGTTTTACCTCACTAACTTTTATTTATCATGTACTTCCCTGTTAAGTTGTCATTTTTTATCATTCAACTACTTGTTCTGTTTCACCTTAACAAAAATTTTCATATCATGAAAATCGGATTGATGCATGCCTAATAAATATCACTGACACCTTAAATTCTTCCATTGTAACATTGTAAAAACAGTTTTAATCGGATTTCACTCGGCATTTGCTAATTTTACAACAAACACAAACGCATTGACTGCCGAACATTCCTTTGTAATTAGTTAATTACCGATCCTGGTGATGAAAATACCCAAATTGACTTTTTGACAACTTACGCTTACTAAACGCTGCGTCCTCAATCTCTGGCGCTGGTTAATAACCAAAGCGGTGGAACAAACTTTGTAATTTAGACCAATTTAATTCCTTCAATAACTACATACATTCTTTCATCCCCCCAAACACACACACACACACACACACACACACACACACACACACACACACACACACACACACACACACACACACACACACTATCACACACACACACACTATCACACACACACACACTAACACTATCACACACACACTAACACACTGACACACACACGAGTAATGCTCCGTAATGGCCTCGGCTCAGCGGATGGGAATTCAAACGGCCGATATTGACTTGCCTCCATCCGAAAACAAACCCATTTTCACGGACATGACTCCTTCCCCAAAGCCCTCCCAACGATGACCTCAAATAATTACAGGTGAGGTAAGTCCAGGTGAGTGGATGAGTGTCGCCAGGTGTGGAGGCCATTTATGTTCAAAGAGGATGGACGGATGATTTGGATGGGTTTCTCTCCTTTGGTCTCCCTCCCTTCCTCTCCTTCCCTCTCCCTCTCTTCTTCCCATCCTTTTCATCCCCGACCACAGCCTCTGATCCCTTTAAAGAGCGCTTCACGTGAACCAAATTAATCCCTAATGGTGTCCCCTTCTTGTGATCTTTCCAGGACATTATATCAACTCCTAAGCTCCTTCATCGGGTTTATATTCCCTCCGTTTATTCCTTCTCCTGCTCCTCTGCCTGCTTCTAGTCCTGTTCCTGCTCCCTATGCCATTGTCCTTTCTTTCACCTTTCCACCTGCTCCAGTTCCTCCTACTCCGCTGTCTCCTATTTCTGCTCCTCATGTGACTGATTCTCCTATAATTCTCTTCTCTTTCAGTTCCTCCTTCTCCTCTTCTTTCTTCTCCTTCTCTCCCTTACCCCTTGCTTCCCCTCCTCAGCCTTCACCTCCTGCTTCTCCTCCTCAGCCTTCACCTCCTCCCCCTCCTCCTCCTTCTCCTTCACATCATCATCATCATTATCATCCACTTCCTTCTCTTTCTACTTTTTCTGCCTTTGTTACTTCGCTTTCTTGCACTTTCTTCTGCCCCTTCTCCTCCTCCTCCTCCTCCTCCTCCTCCTCCTCCTCCTCCTCCAGGCTCTGGGGGGGATGAGCACCGAGTCAGCCTGGCCTTTCGAGGGATAGTAAGCAGAATCCGAACTCAAGCCTGATGGTACACCGCAAGATGTCTCCGTTAAAAGGCAAGCTGCTTCTTTTTTCTTTCGTTTTATTTTCCTTTCCCGCCGCCACCCTTTCCTCCTTTCCTGTTTGTGGCTGGCTGGCTGGCGTGGGATGTGTGGCGGCTCCGGCAATATCCTGGGTATGAGAAGTGGCTTTGATGTGAGTCCCGGCCATTATTCTGATGTGGGGGTGTTTTGCATACATACATACGCCGCCATGCACGCATTTCCCCCGCCTCCCGCCCCCTACACCGAGCCACACACGCCACAGCAGCCTCCTCCTAATCTTGCACCTCCTTATGGTGCCTTTCAGTTTAACACCGTCTTGGGCTTAAAGGTATTGGTGGCTTGTATTATAACTGCATGCTTTTTATCTTTCCCGAAATAAACTGTAATTTTTATTCCATTTGGTGTCGAGTTCGGGATGGTTATGTTCTACTCACATGTCTCTTTTAGATGATTTTTTTTTTTTTTTTTGGATTTTATCTGTTTTCCGTTTTGTATCTCATTTTACTTTAATCGGTCTCGCCACCAAGGCGAACGTATGGCTTAATTATTCACAAGACCCGCTTGTGACTAAAATGCTTCTTTGTTTTATTGGTGTAAATTTGAGAATTTATTTCATCAGTAAAAATTTGAGAACTTGTATCAGTGAAATTAGTGAGAAAATAAATAAAAGGTGAGCTGAAGCCATTTTATTTTACTACTACGTTTTCGTCTACAGCGCCGGTAGGCTTTCCTGATGGGACCTACCGGTCGGCCCCAGTCCGTTAGAGGCGTGGACGAGTGCTTTATAGTGGCGCCCTTCTTGCTTGGCTCATGCTGCCCCCCGGAGCTCCTATTGATTCTCTTTAGAGAGCTTTGGTAGAGTCCGGGTTGACAGATTGTCAGCAGGACAGAATGCGACCACTCGGCGGAAACTGAAAATTGTTAACTTTAACGGCGGGCGGGAATCAGGGTCCATTAGGACACCGTGCCCGCATGCTGACCACTCAGCCATCGCCTCCCCAATGTGAAAAATAGAGATGCAGAATATCCGTTAATGTTTGAAGAACGACTATAACATCGTATTCCAGTACCGAGATTATGAAATCAGGCAACAGAATACGAGTTGGAGAAGGGTAGGACTGATAACCCATTATGATAAAATTCTTGCTACTGAGGTGGGCGGCCGCTTTCTGAAGGTCGAAGGAACGAGGTGCGATTTTTAAGGTGGGAGAGGCGATGAAAATGACGAGGCAGTGCATGCATTATCTTTGTGGAGTAGACAGATGGCGTAGAAGATACAAACATATAACGTTACTTGTGGTTGCGTTCTTGAAGGCGAGGGAGGGCAGAAGGCGAGACATGACAGCAAAGGAGGAGGAGGAAGAGGTGACGATGTGTGACAGGACTGCACAAATAGAGCATTGTTTGGTCAGTAGTGGGCGTGGAACGGAGAAGGCTATACTAATATCGATGTTTACTTTGCTCGGTTTAATAATGCACCCCCTCCTCTGTCCCTCCGCGCCCACTCCAAAATCATTAATATTTATGTTCCACCACACCACCAGCGCTCATTCCTCATTCAAGCCACCACAACACATCATACGCATACCATCTAATTTTTTTTTTAATATCATGCCATTCATATAGGAGCAAAAAACACTTTGGATCAACAATTCTTATGCTACCACAAACCATGCTGTTGCTGCTTTTTGATGTTCAAGTTTTATGTACGTCCTCTAAAATGTACACAAAAAAGTATGTTAAGATATACGAAAACAAAGACGCCTTCTTTCTATATCCCTATCTACTTATTACTCTATTTAGCTATCTGACAATTATTCCACCATTTGGCGTCAGAAGAAACATATAAATTGAATCGGTTTGTTGTTGCCGGTCTGAGGTTTGGGGTTTTAACAGGGTTTCGCGGCTGTGAATATGCAAGTGACGTGGGGTTAAGTAGGGACCAATTTACATAGTCTTTGTTTCTGGACCGATCACGCGTAATCGAGTGTCAGTTTTTTTAAAGGCTCAATGAGTGGCTCACGAACGTCCAACTGGGAAACCTGCGATTGTTGAAGGGAAGGAAAAACACTGCTACGACATACGTTACTTATTTTATCTCAGTTTATCGTATATTTCATAAAGATTTATCTACTGTTTTGACTCTATTTTCCGTGTGTGTGTGTGTGTGGAGAGAGAGAGAGAGAGAGAGAGAGAGAGAGAGAGAGAGAGAGAGAGAGAGAGAGAGAGAGAATCGCACTTTTCCTTTCCTCCCCACAGTGTCATACTCGAGCGAGGGATCACGCGTCGTCAGCAGCAGCGGCAGCAGCGGCAGCGGCGGCAGCAGCAACATCCGCAGTGAGAAGCCGCCTTGCACTGCCGCCACCTCCCCCCGCCGCCGTGCAAGGCCTCGCGGCTGCTGGGTGTATATGCAAAACAGGCAGCTCGACGGCGAGAGTTGAGCCGTCAGCGGTGAAGCCGATATTGTGGTCCATAATACTGAACAGCGTTGGGAGGGAGACGTAGAGGGAGGGAAGTATGGTGGACGTAGGGGAGGAGGTGTGGAGCCTAGCAAGATAATATTGAGATAGGTAGCTAAAGATAGGTAGGTAGGGCGGTGGGTGGGGTAGGGTAAAAGAGAAAATAAATGAAGAAGGATCGTTTTTTAATAGATGATCATATTGGTTGGCTTCCTCTACGCGGGGTGAAAGGTCTTTACACACCACCATTTATCTGCCCCACCATCTATCATATATCGAGATAAATTGATAGCACACCATTCCACTGACAGCGTTTCCATGATGGTGCGAGGAATCCGAAAATATGAACTAACGTGCTGACTTGAATGGGAGAGAAGAGAGACGTGGAGGGGATCCAGCTCAGCATCACTCAGGACGAGTTGTTTGGCTTCAGCACGGGCCAGCACAAGAAGCAAGAAATAAGACAGCACCACCGTCAAGACTCGGCACGACTAAGCACAGGCCAGCATATCAGACACTTGAGAACGCAGCATTACAGGCAAGATTAAGCATGGGCCAGCACTCCAGGCACGTGACGACACAGCACTGCTGGCAAGGTTCGGCACACCCCGACACGGCCCAGCACGGCCAGCACAATTCAGCACGGGTGGGTTCGGCGCGTCGCAACTCGGTACACCGCCACTTGCAGCCCAGACCACATTCCTCCCACATTCGAAATGCATAGAATAATTTGTTTTATTGTCAGCAAAGCTGGAGTGTAATGAATTTACTTTACTTTTCCTATCCTCTATTTCCACTTTTCGAACGAGTCCCTTAAGTAGATGATACTAATCCATGAATTAAAAGAAAAAAATATCATTATTTGAAAACATATAATTGCATTTTGTCTTTTTTTTCTTCATATTCGACACTTCTTACTCACAAGACCTGTTCAGCGCTTTTCAGAGACAATATATTTTTACCATAGATCATCCACTCATCAAAAAGGTTTTATAAAACACAACAAAAGTGACTCGGCCTCGCGGCGTGCCTGTGTGGGGCAAGGCACGCCGGCCCGAGGCCGCTGATGTGTTTCACTATACTTTTTTTTCTTTATGTGCTGCTCGAACACAGCGCAGCTAGTTATTTATGTATTTACAGGAAAAAAAATGTTGGATTTACTACGGTACCGTATATTTTTTTCATATTCTTCATAAACTGGCTGTTGTCCTAAAATCTAAATTGAAAAAAAATATCTGGGTGACACACACACACAAAAAAAATCTGTGCGGAGCGCAATGAACACGTCTCTCGGCCGCCACCGATCGGCGCCAGCCTCGGCCACCCACACAAAATGGAGAGGATGTGGACGGACGGCTTATGGTCGAGACGTTACGCACTGTGGCTTCCCATTGTACCACTGGAGCCTTTAATTCACCGAGAAGTACAGGACTTAAATTGGGGAGAAAATAATATAGGTGATTTTTAAGCCTGCGGCGGCCCACTCAGTTTATTACATTCTATGAAATAGAGGCCCTATAGGCCTAGGGTTTATTTAATATATGATACGTGTTGTTTCATTACATTCTTTCTTATTTCCTTCTCGCGTTTTACTGATGTAATTGGGTTTATTTTGAGAATATATATATATATATCATATATATATATATATATATATATATATACCTATATATATATATATATATATATATGTATATATATATATATATATACATATATATATATATATATAGAGAGAGAGAGAGAGAGAGAGAGAGAGAGAGAGAGAGAGAGAGAGAGAGAGAGAATTACATAGAATTACATAGAAAATCAGACCACACAGACCCCATGGTCCAGATTAGGTGGTCTGTCCTTAAACCTAAGTGAATCTACACTAATCAGATGGCTCCAAAACGTTGCTTTTCTACTCTAGTTAATATTAAGTTCAAGGAAGTGACGGTCGAGCTTGTTTTTGAAGGAGTCAATCGTGTTACACTGGACCACTGACGTTGGGAGCTTATTCCATTCTCGCACTACAACGTTGGTGAAGAAAAATTTGGTGCAGTCTGAATTTACTTGTCTACAATTGAGTTTTATGCCCTTGTTCCTCGTTCGCAAAGTGCCATCGATCATAAATAATTTTGTTCTCTCTACATTCGTGAAACCATTAAGTATTTTAAAAAATTCGATCGGTTTTCCTCGGAGGCGACGTTTCTCAAGAGAAAACATGTTAAGGGTCGAAAGCCTTTCTTCGTAGGATTTGTTGCGCAAGGAAGGGATCATTTTTCTTGCCCGACGCTGAACACCTTCTAATTGAGCAATGTCCTTTGCATGGTGAGGAGACCAAAACTGTACTGCATATTCCAAGTGGGGTCTGACTTAACTATTGTAGAGCGGAAGTATTACATCTTTATTCTTGAATAAAAAGTTTCTTTTAATGAAGCCCAACATTCTGTTCGCTTTATTTGCTGCATCGATGCATTGATGTGAGAATTTGAGGTTTGACGCGATTTTGACCCCCAGGTCCTTAACGCACTGAACGCTTGTGAGTTTAACGCCGCGCATTTTGTAATCGAACTTCTTATTTCTTGTTCCAACTTGAAGGACCTGGCACTTGTCTACGTTAAAGGGCATCTCCCATCTATCCGACCAAGCTGAAATTTTGTGCAAATCCTCTTGGAGGCTTTGCCTGTCTTCGTCAGTGAGAACCGAGTTACCAATCTTTGTGTCGTCTGCAAATTTACTAATGCGATTATTGAGTCCAACATCCATGTCGTTGATGTAAATAATGAAGAGCACTGGGCCAAGAACCGAGCCCTGAGGGACGCCACTAGTGACCGGCGCCCACTCTGAGTTAAATCCGTCAATCACCACTCTTTGCTGTCTGCTGTTCAACCAATTCGCGATCCATTGGTTTACTTGACCGTCAATACCTATTTGCTTTAATTTATAGAATAATTTATGATGTGGGACTTTATCAAACGCTTTCTGGAAATCAAGATAGACTACGTCCAATGATTTGGTTACGTCATAAACTGAGAAGAGGTCGTTATAAAAGGTCAATAGGTTTGATAGGCAGGATCTTTTGTTACGGAAGCCATGTTGTGAATCCCCAATTAATGAGTGGCTTTCGAGGTAACTCACAATTTTGTCTCTAATTATGCTCTCAAGTAGCTTACCTACAATTGAAGTTAGAATAATGGGTCGGTAGTTACCTGGTATTTTTTTGTCTCCTTTCTTAAAAATCGGTGTCACGTTAGCCTTTTTCCAATCCGAAGGGATGATGCCTTGTCGCAAGGACATATTGAATACGGTTGTGAGGGAGGAGAGCATTTCGCTCTTTGTTTCTTTAAGCAGTATTGGATATACTTTATCAGGTCCGGGACTTTTATTTGTTTTAAGTGAATGGAGAGCTTTAAGGACTTTATCGGTTGTTATTTCAAAATTGGGCAATGCATGCTCGAGATTTACATTAGTACTGGTGCTGGTGGTAGTGGGAGGAAGACTGTTAGTATTAAATACCGAGGAAAAGTAACTGTTTAAGAGGTTTGCAATGTGTTGGCTGTCAGTCACTAGTGCATCGTCGCTGTTTGTTAAAGGTCCAGTTCCACTTCTGATCGCCTTTCTGTTGTTTATGTAACTGAAGAAATATTTCGGATTATTTTTACAGTTGGCTGCAATATTTTCTTCATATCTACGCTTTGCCTAACATACTGATCTTTTTACTCGTCGCCTGGCATCGTTATAAAGTCTAATGTTTCAGGGCGTGCTTTGTTCTTTCTTTAACCTATAAAACAATTTTCTCTCCTTGACTGAGTGTTTAATTTCGCTATTAAACCAAGGTGGGCTTTTATTAGTGTCAATTCGCTTCTCGCACAATGGGACGAATGTGTTCTGCTGAGTGAGTAAGTGATTTTTAAAGCTTAGCCAGGCTTCCTCTACATTGCCGTCATCTGATAGTTGTATTTCTGTTAGTTTTTGTCGGATTTCTACGAAGTTAGCTCTTTTGAAATTGGGCACCTTTACTTTATTTTCAGTCACTGATGTTTGAGATCTAATGTCGACGCGCACTAATTTATGATCGCAAGAACCGAGGTGTTCTCCTACCGTGACATTACTGACTAGGTTATCTCTGGTCGTTATAACAAGGTCGAGTATGTTATTTTGTCGAGTTGGTTCAGAAACCATTTGGCTTAGATAATTTTCCTCTAGAAATTCGATCATTCTATGTGACTCGCCTTCTATACCTGACAGTGTCGCCCAGTCGATATGGGGGAGGTTAAAGTCTCCTAATATCAGTGAGTCGTTGTTATTAAGTGACTGCCTTTAGACGCTGTACATTTCAAGGTCGTCATCGAGCGATTGCCCGGGAGGCCTGTAAGTGACAGATATATTTAAATTGACTTTTGCAATGTTTACTCGCACGCACAAATGTTCAACGTTACTTTTTCCCGGTGTTTTGTCAGTGGGTTGCAAATTGCTTTTGACAAAAAGGGGGACGCCACCGCCTCTACGGTTTACACGATCTTTGTTGAAGAGTCTGTAGCCATCTATGTTGTATTCGGAACTTAAATCAATATTTGTGGTGTCGATAAATGTTTCGGTTATAGCAATTATGTCAAAATTTTCTGTTAGAGCAAGACATCTCAGTTCATCAAATTTGTTTCTTAGGCTACGCGCATTGAAACTAAGGATTTTTAAGTTATCTAAAGGCTTGGTAATAGAGGTGGTGGTACTTGCGGGATCACGGTTACGGGTTTGTTGCGATACATGGCGTCTATTTACACGGGCGGGGTGGAGGGACGTGGCTGAGGGTCGTTTTTTGATCGGGTGTCACGTACTGCGTCGTTGAGGAGCCTTCCGAGTCTGGCTGCCCCGATGGGAGACAGATGTATTCCGTCCTTGTGGAAGAGCTCACTTTGTCCGTAGAAATTGTCCCAGGCGTTGAAGAACTCCACGTCAAGCTCTCTGCAAAGAGTCTGTAAGCGGTTGTTTAGGCTGAAGGCCTTACTGAAGAAGTCGCTCTCCGCCCACTTCCGTGGTAGAACTCCTGAAATCAAAATGTTAGGGGATTCAGACTTATACTGCTGGATGAGCCTACGGTACTTGTCCAGGAGTTCCTCAGACCGGGTCGTGGTGACGTCGTTCGTACCTGTGTGAATAACAAACAGTGAATCATTAGTAGCGTGGGGGGAGATCTCCTCAAGAGCAGCAGTTATATCGTCGATCCCAGCACCAGGATAGCAATAGTTCCGTCTTCGACGAGGAACTCTGCCGCAGAACTCAACTACTTGCTGGCGAATCATGGAGTCACCCACCAGGAAGGTGCTCTCCTGCTCGTCCTCCTCCTCCAGAATGGCAAACCTGTTGAAGCAATGAACAGGATAAATTGCTTGTCTGGCTGGTTTGGCTTCTCCATTCACGACGGTGAAGCCATCCTGGGCGGTGCCACTACCACCCTCCAGCTGCGTGGTGTTGTACGCTGGTGTCGACGGTACCGCTGAGGGAAAGGGGGCGGTGGGAGAAGGGTTTGGCACCACGGTAACGTTAGCCTGGATGAATTCCTGCAAGGAGGCAACAGTGCGAGAAAGCTCTATTATTTTATTCTGACCTGCTTCAATCTTCTCTTCTTGCTCCTGCAGTCTTGTCTCGAGATGCTGCATGGAGAGACACAGTCGACAAACAACAGAACGCCCTGTAAAAAAGTGAGCTGAGAAGCTACCGTTATAAGTACTGCACTTCTTAGGTGCCATCTTAGCTGAAAGTGATTAATGATTGCCTGAAATGAAAGAGATAAACACACAGAGTGAAGGGGATTAGGAAAGGTGAGGTGAATGAGAGGGGGTTTAGGAAAGGAGGTAAAGTGAGAGAGAGGAGGAGTAGGAAGGGATGTGAGGTGAGTGAAGAGGGGGATAGAGAGGGGGTGAGTGAGGTGTGTAAGATTAAGGAGGGTTAGGAAAGAGGTGAGGTGAGGTGTGTGAGATCATGGAGGGTTAGGAAAGAGATGAGGTGAGGTGTGTGAGATCAAGGAGGGTTAGGAAAGAAGTGAGGTGAGGTGTGTGAGATCAAGGAGGGTTAGGAAAAAGGTGAGGTGAGCGAGGGGGGGGGGGCTTAGAAATATGGGGAGGTGAGGGAGGGGTAGGAAGGGCTAATCCTCTAGGGGATTTGTAGTGAGGAGGAACAGAGAGGAGGTGAGCGAGGGTGGGGGGGCTTAAGTGAGGTGAGGGAAAGGGGGGTAGGAAGGGTTAATCCTCTAGGGGATTTAAAGAGGGTTGCGTGAGGAGGAGCAGATTGAACCCTCAGGGGAATTCAAGGGGTGAGGTATCGGCAAGCACAACGCAAAAAAAACACTCGAGAAACACACGATAAACTCACGCAACCCGACACACCCAAATCACACGTGAAAAACACTCGGGATCACAACAACACACGAGAAACAGTCAGAAACTCAAGCATAAGCACGATTCAACACCCCCAAGTCACTCGCAAAAACACCGGAAACACAACAACACACTCGAAACACTCTGATACCCACCTAGAACACTCGGTAACAGCCAAATCACACGCAAAAACACCGGAAACACAACACACTTGAAACACTCTGAATCCCACGTAGAACACTCGGAAACAGCCAAATCACACGCAAAAACACCGGAAACACAACACACTCGAAACACTCTGATTCCCACGTAGAACACTCGGAAACAGCCAAATCACACGCAAAAACACCGGAAATACAACACACTTGAAACACTGAATCCCACGTAGAACACACGGAAACAGCCAAATCACGCGCAAAAACACCGGAAACACAAATCACAGAGGCAACCACACTCACAGAAACCACAAACAAACACAGGCAACACACAAGGTTTACACGCAAGAACACACAAACACACGTGAAAACAGACGCAATCCCAAGAGCACAACGAAAACACAGGGTTGACAAGGCGGGTAACGCGGGTAAGCTAGGCTGTGTCGACCGCAGCGGGGTGGGGTCACGTCCGTCTCTCAGGAGAGGTCGGAGGTGAATGAAAGAGAGAGAGAGAGAGAGAGAGAGAGAGAGAGAGAGAGAGAGAGAGAGAGAGAGAGAGAGAGAGAGAGAGAGAGAGAGAGAGAGAGAGAGAGAGAGAGAGAGAGAGAGAGAGAGAGAGAGAGAGAGAGAGAGAGAGAGAGAGAGAGAGAGAGAGAGAGAGAGAGAGAGAGAGAGAGAGAGAGTGTGTGTGTGTGTGTGTGTGTGTGTGTGTGTGTGTGTGTGTGTGTGTGTGTGTGTGTGTGTGGGTGTGTGTGTGGTGTGTGTGTGTGTGTGTGTGTGTGTGTGTGTGTGTGTGTGTGTGTGTGTGTGTGTAAGAATATCCTCACACTGGTACACTGAGGAAACAAGGGCTTTGATGTAGAGATGATACGAGTTAAGAGTCGTGGAATGGCTCGACGCAGGGTAGGCAGATGCAAAGAGCAGTCTCTGTGCACGGGCAGCGCTGAGCATTGAGATTTATGGTGACTAAGTACTTGCGCGTGAAGGATCAGGCGCAGGAGATGGAAAAGGAGGTGAAGGAGGAGGAGGGAGAAGAGGAGAAGGGGAAGAGTAAAAGAGGAGGAGGAAGAAAATATTACTGAAGAAGAAGAAGAAGAAGAACATAAGAACATAAGAACGTAAGAAGAAGAAGAAGAAGAAGAAGAAGAAGAGGAAGAAGAAGAAGAATGAGAACAAGAAGAACAAGAAAAAGAAGAAGAAGAAGGGAGGTGGAGAAGTAGGAAGAGGAGGATTAGGAGGAAAAGAGGGAGGAAGAGTAGTTCCTGGAGAAGGGAAGCCTTGGTGGAGGAAGAGGAAAAAGTAAAGTTATATGAACATCAGGAATACCAAATAAACACGAGGAAATGGACAGAAAATGGAGAAATAAGAGCACGAAAAACTCTGAATGAAGAAGCATAGGAGAGAAGGAAGGAAGCGAAAGCAAGAGGAGAAAATATAAGAAAGGAAATTGGAGGAGTTATGGTGAAAGAAAAAAAACAATAATACAAGAAGAAAGAGAATACAAGTACATAAAAGAGAATGAAGTGGAGGAATAAAAAGCGATGAGAGGGCGAAGAGAAAGCAAATGGAAAAAGATAAACGAGAAAGGAGAAACAGGAAGGGAAGGAAGGAGAAAACAAACCAAGAAAGGAGAAAGAGGAGAAAAGAGGAGGAGGAGGATTAAGAGGAGAAAAGATGTGAAAGAAAAGAGGATAGAAGTAAATATACCTGTAGGAACCATATAACAGGTGATGGCTGGGAGAATATGGGGGGTGGGGGGGTGGAGAGGGTTATGGCAGAGCTAGTGGGTTGCTTGCTGCAGTGGCTAAGAAATTGGGCTGTTCGGCGTAGGTGGTAATTCAGGTGAGTGTAGCAAAATTGGTCGTGAAGTTTGATGAAAAAGATAAGACGAGAATTATGGCGCTGGAAGGCAAGCACGAGACTGTGTTAGGCCACTCCACAAGTAGATTAATGGAGAAAGGAAATTGTATTGAGAGAGAGAGAGAGAGAGAGAGAGAGAGAGAGAGAGAGAGAGAGAGAGAGAGAGAGAGAGAGAGAGAGAGAGATATAGAGAGAGAGAGAGAGAGAGAGAGAGAGAGAGAGAGAGAGAGAGAGAGAGAGAGAGAGAGAGAGAGAGAGAGAGAGAGAGAGAGAGAGAGAGAGAGAGAGAGAGAGAGAGAGAGAGAGAGAGAGAGAGAGAGAGAGAGAGAGAGAGAGAGAGAGAGAGATCCATTCATTCCCTTGGTTCACTACCCGGAAGCGCCAGGCTGTGAAGGGAATCAAATGTTCATAATCAATGGATTCTTACCGCTCGTGTCCGTTGCAGGCGCAGGAAAGCAAAAAAAGAATATGAATATGAAACTTCTCCACAATGCCTTTGAAGACTATCCCTTTGGCTCACTATTATATCTCTCGAGGCTCTTTTTGAACATGATGGTTGTGTTTATTATATACGATGACAGGTGGAATCATTATACATCTACCTGGCATCATCGTTGGTGAAATGTATTGAACTGTTGGTTAGGTTCATTGTAAGACCTTTCGGGTGGCATATGGGGGCAGCAGCAGCAGGAACAGTAGCACTAACGACAACACTATCAGCAGCGACAATAATAGTAGCAACGATGAGCAGACAACATCGTAATATACACAATCAGAGCCTTGACATCACACCAAGCCTCGTCTCAAACATTTCGGAATTTACTCGTACGTATTTGATAAGGCGTTGGTAGTGGATATGGGTTACTCCATGGGTAGATTTATGAGCCTAGATATAGTTTGGCAAGGCTCCTGTAACATGAACCTAAATAAACGCTCATTAGAACCTGATTGATCTCCTTCTCGGCATTTGGAAATAATTGATGTGAGAAGCGGATGCGTCTGAAAATACCAACCCGGGTCCGGAAGTACACACAGATCGCAAAGGTCAACAGGCACGTGCACTTCTCGGCTCATCGACTCAGGGCACAGCATGAGCCTCAGCACTAATAATAACCATGGCGTCTGCTCGTCACCAGATGGATATTTTTTCAGCGAGCGAGGTGCACTCAAGCTGCGGCAAGAGCATCAGTGATACTAAGTACGGTCACCGCCAAGGGGTCGCCAACAAACGCTACGGTGAGTGCATTTGGTGATGGTAGTCTACTGAGGAATTGGGCATTAACCAGGTTACGTGACGCCAAGTGGTGCTGGAGAGCCGAGAGGAGGAGGAGGAGAAGAGGGAGGAGAGGAAGATGATGGAGGAGTAGGAGTATGCGTAGGAGGAGGAGGTAGGGGAGGACGAAAGGGAGATGATGGATGAGCATGAGGAAGAGGAGGGACAGACAGAGGGGAAGGGGGCGGAAGAGGAGGAAGAGGAAGTGAGAAGGGAGAAGAGAGAGGAGGAGGAAGGCGACCTGTTCATTGATGTCCGAGGCTCGCCATGTCAGTGTGCATACAAGATTCAATGCAATATTTCGAACCTTTCTCATCTAATGCATATATATCCTTAAATTACAGAGACCATTGGATTATTTTGTCCTGGAAATAATTATGTTTCAACATGTATCCGTGTATGCCCTTTCTTGCTGTCAGACAGTGATATTCTATTAAATGTAGCGTAATCAAGAATGCGGAACACGAGACAGTATTCAACGGCACACGAAAATTATTTAGAATTTGAAATAATCACCATTCACCCCCCCGAACAATCTTTTTAAAACTTCAAACCTATTACCGATTAAGAACAGGAAAATCTTAAGCAGCAAAAATATTATAATTAAACGAACACTTAGATAATCCACATTGCAATTAGTAGAACAGCTTTATGTGACTTACCTGACGTATTTAAGCAGCTTCAAATGAATTTATCCAAACTGGGCTCACATTTGGCCTTCATAAGCGCCTTGTTCTCCCCGCAGTGAAGCTCTCGTAACCTTGCCTCTAATGGTCAGGCCGGCAGTTAAGGACCAAAGTATGTCTGATTTAATGGTCACGAGCCAAGCCTTCGCCAGTCCCCAAGCCTCCCTCCCAGGCCTCCTCTCCTCCGCCGCCTCCTTCTCGTCTCACTCTTCCCATGACAGTCTGTAAGGGAGGAGAAAAAAATAGCGTGATGCACGGTAATGGGATGGAGAGGCTAGTGGGAGGTGTTTCTGTAGCTATTCAGATGCTAACACGTAATAATTCAGGACATTTGTTACATCCGTTTTTTGATTCTTTAAATATTTTCGCCCCTAGCTTACAGTTATCTACAGCTTGCTAATTTATTCTTCTGGTTCGATTCTTGTGGTAAAGAGGCAAAATAAATAAACCTTTTAAATACATGAAAATTATTACTTACATGCAAATTATTACCTGACCAAACCATTCGAGCATTACTGCATAAATTTTACCTAGAACTTATTTTTTCTCCTTTTCCCACGAGTGACTCCAGTAAGAAAAGTCGAAGAAGAAGTAAACGTACGGAATAGTTTTCTACCTTCCTGTCCTGCGTAATTATGTTATCCACACACACCGCACTCTCCGGCCGGCCGCGTCATCATGAAGGGAAGGTGGACGGCGGAATGGCCACACGAAGGTAATTTATTATGTAAGTCGGCGTGTATGAACAAGGCCGCGTGGACTTCCGCTACTTGGGTTCAAACTCATTCTCTCTCTCTCTCTCTCTCTCTCTCTCTCTCTCTCGCGTTTGTTCGTGGGTGTGTGTGTGTGTGTGTGTGTGTGTGTGTGTGTGTGTGTGTGTGTGTGTGTGTGTGTGTGTGTGTGTGAAGGGGATAAATTAGGATGAAAGGAAAAATAGTTATCCTTACTGCTACTCGTACATTCATTTTTACGTGAGTGGGAATTCATTTACTGCAACAGCTTGATGATAAGGTATGGCAGCGAAAACATGTATATAAATGTCACACGAGGAAGAATATTGTCGTAGGGAAAACAAGGCCTCAGAAAGGGTCGGAATGAAGACACAAATAGGTGAGCAATGAGAGTTATTACTGACTCCTTGCAAACAATTATGAGAGAAAATCAAATAGAAAGAAAGGAAAAAAGAAAAGAAAGGAGAACAGTAAGTAAGTAAGTAAATTAGTAAGTAAGTGAGTAAGGAAGGAAGGACGGAAGGAAGGAAGAAATGAATGAATGAATGAATGAATGAATGAATGAAGGAAGGAAGGAAGAAATGAATGAATGAATGAATGAATGAATAAATGAATGAATGAATGCAGGAAGGAAGGAAGAAATGAATGAATGAATGAATGAATGAAGGAAGGAAGGAAGAAAGGAAGGAGGGAAGAAATGAATGAATGAATGAAATATTGAAGGAAGGAAGGAAGAAATGAATGAATGAATGAAGGAAGGAAGAAAGGAAGGAAGGAAGAAATGAATGAATGAATGAATGAATAAATGAAGGAATGAAGGAAGGAAGGAAGAAATGAATGAATGAATGAATGAATAAATGAATGAATGAATGAAGGAAGGAAGGAAGAAATGAATGAATGAATGAATGAATGAAGGAAGGAAGAAATGAATGAATGAATGAATGAATGAATGAAGGAAGGAAGGAAGAAAGGAAGGAGGGAAGAAATGAATGAATGAATGAAATATTGAAGGAAGGAAGGAAGAAATGAATGAATGAATGAATGAATGAAGGAAGGAAGGAAGGAAGAAATGAATGAATGAATGAAATATTGAAGGAAGGAAGGAATAAATGAATGAATGAATGAAGGAAGGAAGAAAGGAAGGAAGGAAGAAATGAATGAATGAATGAATGAATGAATGAATGAAGGAAGGAAGGAAGAAATGAATGAATGAATGAATGAAGGAAGGAAGGAAGGAAGAAATGAATGAATGAATGAATGAATGAATGAATGAAGGAAGGAAGAAATGAATGAATGAATGAAATATTGAAGGAAGGAAGGAAGAAATGAATGAATGAATGAAGGAAGGAAGAAAGGAAGGAAGGAAGAAATGAATGAATGAATGAATGAATGAATGAATGAAGAAATGAATGAATGAAGGAAAGAAGGAAGAAATGAATGAATTAAGAAATGAATGAATGAATGACGGAAGGAAGGAAGGAAGGAAGAAATGAATGAATGAATGAATGAATGAATGAATGAATTAAGAATTGAATGAATGAATGAATGAATGAAGGAAGGAAGGAAGAAAGAAAGGAAGGAAGGTAGGAAGGAAGAAATGAATGAATAAATGAATGAATGAAGGAGGGAAGGAAGAAATGAATGAATGAATGAATGAAGGAATGAATGAATGAAGGAAGGAAGGAAGGAGGGAGGGAAGGAAGGAAGAAAGATGCAGGAATGAATAAACTAATGAATGAACTCGTTATCATTAGTGAGAAAAGGAAGGGAGGAGGGAGCTGAAGGGGGTTAAGGCAACACCTGCCCTAACATATAACACCATAATAACAAAGTGACTTAATGTGCTAATGTACAAATGCACTTGATTAAAGGTCATAAGTCGAGTTATGTGCTTCGTCTCCTTTTATTTTTTCGGATGCATTTGTTGTTGTTGTTGTTGTTGTTGTTGTTGTTGTTGTTGTTGTTGTTGTTGTTGTTGTTGTTGATGATGCTGCTCTTGTTGCTGCTGCGGTTGTTGTCGCTGCTGCTGCTGCCACCGCTGGTTTTAGTGCCTCATTACAGGCTGGGTGCGTTTAGTTGTTTATTCAGCCTCGGTAGTGTTCCGGGCCACGCTGGAGCCGCAACTCCCGCTGTCACAATATCTTTCGTGCTCTTTATATGCTTACCGCCGAGGCTTCTCCTTCGGCCGGCAAGGAATGGCCTCCTAAGCCGAGTGGGGGGAGGCAGAGGAACCGCTCGGCTACTTTAAAGATACGAGATAAAAGATTATGATTTAAATTTACGGTGCAGTAAGGAGGGCCAGTTCAGGGCGTTTTTTGGCGGGATAAATGTAAAGGTTAGGGAGGACGACTTGGAGTTAAAAAAATTCCAAAATAGAACGCATTTGCGGTAAGTTAACTTTTGGAGAGTTATGCGATAACATGCAAAAATGGTTATGATGTGTGTGTGTGTGTGTGTGTGTGTGTGTGTGTGTGTGTGTGTGTGTGTGTGTGTGTGTGCGTGTGTGTGTGTGTAACAATAATATTAAATCCTTTTTGACAGCAAAGCAATCATTGATGATTAAATATACACCATATGATTATTATTATCCCAAGAAATAAAGAAAGGTCCTGGTGAACACCGACTTTAAAGCAATCATACACATTTACACTCATTTGATATTGCACAGTATGGAAGGCATAGCAAAAAGAATATATTGGTCCTCAGGCGACGCACCGGGGGAACAGTCTTGTGTGTGTGTCTTTCCGTCAGTCCGTTTCTGTCTATAACTTTCCAGAGAGTCATTAACTTTCTTTGTCTGTGTTTATCTGTGTTTGATTGCATTTATTTGAGTTCATGAGTATATTTGCGGTTGTCTCTTTCAAAATGTGTCAAAATAACTACCTATATTTATCTTAATTTTTCGTTTGCGTCTGGTATTCTGTCTTTGTTTGTCCATCATATCATTTTTTTTTCTATATTTCTGTAGGTATTATTCTATCTGTCTGTCTGCGTCTTTGTTTTGTCTTGGTTCTCGCACACACACACACACACACACACACACACACACACACACACACACACACACCATAAACCTTCCCAGACCTTGTTGTTCGTGTGTCCGCCACTTTGCCTGCCAGCACGCGTCTATCCTTCCCTCGGTGCAACACTCGCCTAACTCCTCCGTTTCCCCCACAATGAGGGACGCGAGAGGCCCTCAAAGACGCCGTGGTTGAGAGCTGCGAGGAGCCGGGAACATAACCTGCCTCGTTCCTCCTTGATTGCTTATTATCACTTTCATCCTCGTTTCTGCATACCGTATACCAGCACTTGTAGACGTATCTTCCCCTTTCTTCTTCCTCCTCTCTATGTCTTCCTTCCAAACAAGCTCCCTTTTGCTAATCATTTCCTTTTCACTTGACCCTCATCCGAGCCACTATAAGTTTGCTTTCCGTCCTGTAGCATTAATCGCCTTCCCTCCCGAAGAAGGTGTAATTAATGGGATGATGTAAAGCTTTCCCTGTACGGCAGCCCTTCAGGACCGCCCCGCACCGGGATATAAGCGTCTCAAAGCGGGTGGAACGCTTTGAGGCGAGGAGGGGAAACTTGTGTGTCAGCGGAGGGTTGCGATATGACATACGAGCTGGAAAAAGACAGTGTCGGCAATCTGTGCGACTCGATGGATAAGGGAAATATTAGGAGAAAAAAAAAACATATTAAAGCAACGGCCAATCCAGTAAAGTTAAGATCTATATCTAGTATATCATATTTAAGGTGAAAAGGCCTCCTAACTTTTCACTTCACGAACAAAATTGTGGCGTGTACTGTTCATATCTATCATTTTCTATATTTGTGTTTAAATCATTCTGAATACTGCTAAGGATTCACCACGTCCCCGGAGACTCAACACTCAGCGGCAGAGAATGCAGAGACGGTAAACGCAGATAGACGAGAAGAGGGAAGGAGACAGTATAAAGAACGGCAGAGAAGGGGTGTGGAAGGGTGCCTGCAAGGGAGAGGGGAAGGGTGAGGGGAAGGGTGAGGAAAGAACTGAGCTACATGTAGGGTGAATGGGGTGTCAGGAGGGTGAGAGGGGAGAGTGAGGGAACATAGCGGGAGAATGGTTATATATATAGAACAGAGTGAGTACCAGAAAAATCCCTGCGGTAACGAATAACGAAATTTAGCGAGAACTCGAGAACATGAAACGAGGGAAATATATGAATACTAATAACAACTGATACAAACCAACCCCTCATTTGAAACGGAAATAAGATAAGACGTATTACACTGAGTTGGAATGCTTCTGAAAACAAGGTGACATATTGTGAAGCTCTCTGACATTATGCTCAAGGGGAAAGATATTTGTTAAGCGTACTCTTTTGTATTACCTAAGGATCAGAAACATGAGCAATAGCGAAGTCTCAGAAAAGAAATTAAGAGGTGCCCAAAGAGGGATGGAGCGATCGATGATGGGAATCAGCGTAAGATGAAACATACCATTGGAATTTTTAAGCAAACAAATAAATCTAGAAGATAAATTAAAGGGAAATATAACCAGGGAGTTGCAACGGTCAAGACATATATGTAGAGAGAGGACAACTAAGAACAAAATGTGACGGGCTGGACAATTATAGACAAAAAACTGAAATTAAGAAGCATATGAAAAATTGAAATCAAGACTGGCATTGGACAGAAGCAAATGGAAATACTATCGAAGAGGCATATTTCCTGCAATTGAATGAGACAAGGCAAAAGATGACCACGGCGACGATGATGGCATTCTTGCATACACATTTACCTTTCCTCTTCCTTCAACCCCATCTCCGTCTCTTTTCCTTTGCCGCGTCTATTCTTTCCCTGCTTTCCTTCCTTCTCCCCTTCGCATGTATCTTCACCTAATTTTTCTCTTCTCCCTCCTTTCTTAATTTCAACCCACTTAATCCCTTCCCTCTCCTCGGTGCACCCATCATCATCTTGGTTCCTTCATTTCTCAGCCCTTTCTCTTCCCATCTTCATCTCCTTTGTCTCATTCACCCTTTCTTCTTTACATTTCCCTCTTTATCCCTTCGTCTTATCATCTCCATTCTTTCTGCTTCAGTCTCCACTTTCTCCTCCTCTGGCCTCTCGTCTCCCCTGCACCCACTTGCCGGCTGACTCGCCACGTTCATGCATCAAAGTCACGCTCGTTAAATATAATTAAAAATGTTCTCCCCACACGCCTCTCCTCACGGGGTGTTATCTGCACGCATGGCTTGCTCTTCCTTGACAACATATGCGTGACAACTCAACAACTTCCTCCCTCCATCCCTCCCTACCTCCCTCCCTCTCCCCGTCGCATCCTAATCTCGTATCCATCATTTTCTGTAACATCAATCTAAAAATCATACATTAATTCTTTTCTATGATATAGAAGTATATATCTGGTTCCTACATCTGCTACAAATGACCAAGTATCTCGAATGTGAAATGGCAGGTTATATTTATCTTAATTTCACAGGAAAGGATGCAGCTCTTAAGAAAAAAAACGGAAAAGAAAAAGTCCGCTGGCGCTGCTTTTGCAAATAATTAATTGAGTAGCCGAAAGAGGGTAGAAATCGGGTGGAGACGTGTCTTGGTAATCCCCACTTACAGGCGTTTAAGTCGTAGGCAAGATTAAATAAAGATAAAGAAATGCTGTTCCAGAGTTACTCAGAGAGAGGGTGGAAAAATGAAAATGCTGGTTAAGTTTAGCTGAAGGGATTTGCAGAGCATAGCGATGAGCAGGAGCAGAAAGTTGTGTGGAGCGGGGATACCGGAGGGTGGGGGCATGCAGTTAGCAAGTTCAGGGGAGCAGTCAGCATGAAAATATCGATAAAAGATAGAAAGCAAGGCAACACTGTGGCGGAGTTTAAGAGGTAGAACATTGTCAGTAAGAGGAGCGAAGCGTTGAGTCAAAAAGTCTTTCATAATATTGCAGTTCCTGACCTGCCTAATGGGAGGATCTCCCATAATTCACTCTGCGAGTGGGGTATATCTATGACCGACTGGCTAAGAAGTGGCTTTCCCATCTTTCTGTAAGGAATAGAGACATAGAAATGGGAAGTGGCAATTACAGCATTATAGCATTGCAACTCTTTCCTACAACATATGAATCTTTTAACTCTTACAATAATGATAATTTTTTGAAATGTGTAATCCAAAAGCATTTAAATAAATGAACAACTACGGCTATGAATGATAAAAATATAACGTAATAAATTAAAACGCAATAAAATATCACTTACAAAAAAATATTAGAAGGAGCATTTTCCATAGCTCCTGCAAGGCCCATTGAATAACACACAGAACAATGCTCTTGAAATAAAACCATTCTCTGTAAAGAAACGAAGGTGAGACTAATAGTGGAGAGGTGAGTGAAGAGCTCCGGAGGGGTGGTGGTGGTTGTGGTAGTGGTGACTGGTAGCGGCGGCACCATATAGAAAAGACACAAACAATGGATCTCCGCCCTGCCTCCAGCCATCACACCTGCCCCACCTCCACCGCGCGCCCCTCGAGTCTATTATCTCCTCACCCCTCTCCGCCTCCAGCCAAAACCCTCACGCCTAACACACCTCTTATCTTCGTCCATCTACCGCTAGTACACCTATACCTCCTTCTCCTTCTTCTACTGTTCAGACTCTTCTCCTCCTCCTTCCCTTCTTCTTCTTCCTCTTCCTCTTCCTCTTCCTCTTCCTCTTCCTCCGCCTCCTTTTCCTCCTCTTTTTCTTCTTCCTTCTCCTGGTCCTTATTCAGCTTATCACACCACCTTCGCCTCATGTCAAGCTATTTTTTGTTAAATATAAAAACATACGACTGCACCCCCCCCCCACCCCCACACACACACACACACACACACACACACACACACACACACACACACACACACACACACACACACACACACACACAACAATGTCAACCTCCATAGTTACCTATCTTTCGTTATATATAATTTTATAACGGCAACCACATCTATTTGATTTTCTGTATCCTTGTATAATAAGTCCTCCTAACACTTCTAAAACATCCTAACCTCTTTCCTGCACACGTGCAATGGCACGAGTTAAATAAAATATAAAATAACTAGAGAAAACTCTCTTTTTCATGCTTAGGAAGAAAGAATTGCTCTCAACGTTCCTTTCTTGTCTCCTTCGTTCACTCGCTACAACACGCAGAGAATACGGAGACGTGAGTTATAAATCTCCACGTCTCAAGGATAATCATTAGTCTTGGATAACATAAAAAAGGAGAAGCTGCGAGACTTTACCCATCCAGGGCGAAACGAGCACTTTTGCCAACCTTGGAACATTTGCCGTGAGTGGCAAAATTTACCTTGAGAGAATACGTGACGCAACTGCCTGAGCCGCATAAACGACTCGAATTTTCATGCTTCTTCCTCCTTCTCTTCTCCCTCCTCCTCTTCCTCCTTCTCCTCCTCCTCCTTCGTCTTCTTTCCTCCTCCTCTTCCTCTTTTTCTCCTTGGCTGCCATGCAATTCCAATGAGCCAGATAAATGTCTTTTCCTCGTCCTCCGTTTCCACGCGACTAATGCTGTCCTTTTGAAGGTGACACGTGGTGGAGTCGATGCCTCAGTCTTATCAGAAGGCAAATTCCAAGACTATGTAAACCATGTATATGTAGACTCTATGTAAAATGAGCGGGATGCAGAGACTTACAGACCTTCATTCTCTTTAATGTCGCACTGACTTTTTTTTTCTTTCACTCTCTCTTTCCCCCTATTACCTTTTTATTTTCCTTACCGTAGTTTTTCCATTTCCTTCTTCCCTCCAACCCTTCTTCTCTTCTTCCCTAGCAGTCTCCTTTCCTTTCCATCTTTCTTTCTTGCTTTCTTTCTTGCTTTCCTGCTTTTTCTTTCTTCCTTTCGTTTTCTTTCCTTCTTTCTCTTTTCTTTCCACTCTCCCTCCGTCCTTCATTCCTTCCTTCACTCCTTCCTTCCTTCCTTCCTTTCCTTCTCCTTCCCTTTCCCTGTTTTCGTGCATCGCCCGTGGCTGACCTAACTTCCACTTAACATTTTTTTTTCTAAGGTTCAATTTCGAGAGTTTGCAACCGTCAATGAAAGACTTCTGCCGCGTCTTCTTCTTCATCATCTTTTTTTCTTGGGGAAGATGCGTATGAAGGATAAAATAAAGAGCAGAATGAAAATTACACAAAAAAGTAAGGAAAAGGAGGAGGACGAGGAGGCGGAGGACGAGGAGGAGGAGTAGGGCGACGAGGAGGAGGAGGAGGAGGAGAAAGAGGATAAGGAGCAGGAACCAGAAAAGGAAAGGCAAGAGGTGGGGGAGGGAGGTGATAAGGAAAAAAGGCGGAAGAGGGAGAGCGATAGGGAGAAAGAAAACACTGAAGCTTACAAGAGAAAGAAATAGAGAACCTGTTGGCTTGTGATGAGGCTGCCTGCTTTAGTGATTCAATTTATTCGGCAGGCATTTCAATGACCTGTAGAGAAAATTAAAGCACCTTCTGTACGTACACACGAAACCGTTCAACGCACTTCTGTCACAATAAAGCGATGTCCAATGCGAGTGTTAAAGGAGTTGATCATTTTCGCGGTAATAATTTTTACAGGAAGGTTGTTCCTATTATTATTTATATGGCAGATTACTCCGTTTAAGAAAACAAAACTTTTGCCTGTGTCTGTACTGCATCGCCTCGGTTGAATATGTAGACTGTTATTTCTAGGTCTCTGATTAGCTTTGATATTGAAAGAAACATAGAATTACTGACGTTTTTTAGCTGCTCCGGGTATTTGGGAACCTACATTTAATTCCGCCATAGTTTCTTTTGTTTAACGTGAGGAAGTTGAGACGCTTGAGTCGATCTTTATACGATTATACCCTTAACAATGGTATCTTTTTCTTAGCGCGGTGTTGTATTCTCGAATAAATCGATAACCTTTTTGTAATGTGGGGACTAGAAATGCAAAGCATATTCTGGGCACCAACGAGTTGTACCAAGATAAAATGACTAGGTGTCATACATTCAAAGTCCCTCGCGATGAGTCCGATTATAGTAGTTACTTTTTCAAACAGACTTCACATAATTCTCTGCATATTCCGTCACTGCTAATAGGAGGTGAAGGATGAGGAGGAGGACGAGGATAAGGAAGAGGATAAGGAGGATGAGGATGAGGATGATGATGATGATGATGATGAGGAGGAGGAGGAGGAGGACGAGGATGAGGATGAGGATGAGGATGAGGATGAGGATGAGGAATAGAAAGAGGACGAGAAACAAGGGAGGAAGAAAAGGACGAAAGAGAATAGTACGACTTTGATTAACTTTAGAGTTCAAGACGCTGTACCTGCAGCAAAACAGTAGAGTTTATTTAATAGCCTCTTTATTAGGACCTTCCCCTCCTCCTCCTCCTCCGCCTCCTCCTCTTCCTCCTTTTCCTCCTCCTCCTCCTCCTCCTCCTCCTCCTCCTCCTCTTCCTCCCAGATAGTCTATTTCAGAGAGACACCAACACAATAACACGCAGCAACGGTATGAAGTTAAAGGGAAACCGATGTAACACATTGGTGCGCAAAAGTTTTTTCAATAATAGAGTCGTCGATCACTGGAATAGACTCCCACCGTCAGTAGTTAGCGCGCAGAGTATCAATAGCTTCAAGTCTTCATTGGATAAGTACTTCAGGGATATAAGATTATACTGACCCTTCTTCGCATGTTTTCAGACAGATTGCAGCAAGACGTCAACCTAAATCCATATTATTCTCCCCCACAACCTAAATTGCAAGTAGCGTAAGTTAACAATAGAGTAAAGCAACAGTTAATGTCCGCATGGCAGGTGGAGTGAGGTGTGAGTGCAGTAAGGTAACAGGTTACTGGTGCCGTGCCTAGTACCGCCGGTAAAACGAGGATCAAGCCCCCACCTGTGCCCCTGAAACTACACCTCACCCATCGTGAGTATTAGGGGGGATCCTGAGGCTGCCCTGTGTAGGCCACTCGGCCTCTTCCAGTCTCCTTGTGTTTCTGTGTTCTTATGTTCTTATGTAATGAAGTCATTTTCCCCCACAGCTTAGGTTACCAGTAGTGTAAGTTAAGGGTAGTAATTTCCTCTTATTTCTCTCTTTACCGTAAAATTTCCATGGCCCTTTCTTCCTTAAAGGTACATGGTGTTCTCTTCTAACTATTTCCTGCCGGCATGTTGCCGGAGGGAGAGGTGGGTGGGGAGGAGCCTTCATCTATTCTTCCTGTCCTACCACACGTACCTTACTAATAGTAGCAGTAGTAAACAGACACCCTCGTCATAGACCGCTAGGTCTTCTGGTGTCTGTTCTTCCTATGTATTCCTATGTATTCCTCCTCCTCCTCCTCCTACTATCCTATCCCTTGCGTAATAAACTATTTCTCATCTCTTTCCCATTCTCCTTGAAGTGCTTTCTTTCTTTCACACACATCATTTACTTTCTCATAACAACAGTAATCCTGAAAACCGAGGGGGCAACAACAACGATAATAAAATAAATAAATAAATAGAGAAAAAACGAACCCCCCCCCCCCACACACACACATACACACACACAACCAGCCCTTGAGTTATAACTGAAAAGGGCTCAAACGTTCTCCAGAAGTCTGGTTGTTAGGGCGAGGTGGAAGTAAATGCCAATATAATCCCTTGGCAGCCGACTATGACGCGGCAGCTTCGCCCCGTGCTCGAGGCTGTCGGCTGTCTTTGAAAGCCTTTGAAAGCTGCGGGCTGTAACGATGAAACATACTATTTACCTGTCCAGCCGGCCTATTGAAAAGACGGCGTTACGAGTGCCCGGAGAGACGCCTATGCGGATTGCTGTATAAGTATCACATGCTGCTTATAACTCTTAATTAAGAGGGAAGGGACCATCTCGAGTGAATTTCAAGACATTATAGAACAAGGGATAATAATAGATAGAAAAAATGATATTGATGATAAAATATAATAAAACAATTAATTATGGTAATAATAATAATAATAATAATAATAATAATAATAATAATAATAATAATAATAATAATAATAATAATAATAATAATAATAATAATAATAATAATAATAATAATGAAAATGATGATACCAACCATTTGGCGGCGGCGAGGTGGTCAGCGTGCGGACGTGGTGATTCCAAGGACACGGGTTAAATAATAATGATAATAATAATAATAACAATAATAATAATAATAATAATAATAATAATAATAATAATAATAATAATAATAATAATAATAATAATAATAATAATAATAATAATAATAATAATAATAATAATAATAATAATAATAATAATAATAATAATAGTTTTATTTCGCCACGGCATATACAAGGCACAAGACAAGTAAACGAGCGAGAACAAAAACGAGATACATATACACTTAAATAGATGACAGCCTTATGATTATATATGCGTGTGCATGGCACACTTATGCACAATCTACACGTACATAGGCCGAGCTCTGTCTGACGGAGGTGATGATGGAGTTCCCAGATTGTTCCACTCTACTCCTCATACTGTACGCGGCGTGGCGACGCAGCACAGCCAGACAGTTCATCCCGTGCCCGGTGAAGGCCAGGGATGAACTAGTCCATCAAGGAAGCCCCAGAAGCCGCTTGAGGATGTCGTTATAACAGACCCTAAGACGGTTCATGGAGGCAGCCCTATACCGCGACCACAACGAGTTGCAGTAGAGAGAGTAGCAGTGGCTCCTGAATAACTCCAACTTCACCTCCGTGCTGCAGGAGAATTTCCTCAGCAGCGTGTTGCCGATGACTGTGAGCTTGGTGGTCTGCTTCTTGATGTCATCATCATCGGTCCGTTTCCTATTGATGACATGGCCCAGGTATGTGAATCTATCCACAAATGCAAGTGCACTCCCATTTAGCCACGCTGATGTCTAGCAGTCTACCCTGGAGTGTGGCGGCGGCACTACCATGCACTCTGTCTTGGTGGTGTTGTAGACAATATCGTACGTGGTAGCATACGCCTGACACACTCCAATATGGTCCTGCAGAGCCTCCACTGTGGGCGCCATCAGTATCATGTCATCAGCATAACTCAGCGAGTTGATGCACCTATCATGTAAGTGGCAGCCTGTGCCTGTGTCACGCAGAGCGGCAGTGAGGTCATCTGTGTAGACGTTGTACAGGTAGGGAGACAGGATCCCTCCCTGGCGAATACAATTGTCTGTCTTAAATGGCAGCGAAGTGGAAGCCCCCCTTTTTACAGCAAATTCCTAGGTAGTGTACCAGTACATTAGGAGCTTGACAATGTACCCAGGAGTTCCCCTGATAAGCAGTTTATTAAATATAGCTTCCAGTAGTTCACTCAGTCAAAGGCCTTGTTGGCGTCAAGGATGCAAAGGTAGACAGGTGAGCCCCTGGAAGTGTAGTACTCAATGATATTCTTCAGCGTCCACACACACATCTCAGTGCCGTGCCACCGTAAGATGCTGACAATTTTCAACCATCGCTGAGTAGCAGAAGAATACCCACACGCCATCCAAATCATCGATTAACCCTAAAACTTCAGTAACTTTGGTCAAGAGGGGGACACCAGCGGCCAAGCATGAGTCATATATCACGGCAGAAACTATAAATAAAGTTATTCCAACATCAACAGGCTGTGGCTGACCACCAGGCTCCACAAAAACACCGACTGGCGCTATGGGAAACAAAAATCAAGATGATGATGATGAAGGCATGGAGTAAAAAAAATATTTCTGGGCACAAGATATTATACTGATAAGGATGCCTGAAACATACAGGGTGTCTAATTTGTGTAAGGGAACATTGACAAAGACAACAAAGAATCATTACATAATAAGAAAACAAGCGTAAGGAAACCAAACAAGCACCTCCATACTCAGAGACTTCCTTGACGAGGTGGTGAGACTGAAGGGAGCCATCCCACCCTCTAGCGTCCCGTCAGGGGGAGGGGGGGGGGGGGCGAGCTACACTACCAGTGCTGGAGCGAGCCGGGCAGCCTAACCCACTTAGGTACTGTTTCCTGCCTAACCAACATTAACCTAATCCCATTTTCAGGGGAGTGGCTGCCCTCTTCCTCCATTACCCAACTCATTTCCCCCTTCCTATACTAATTAACGTACTGATCTCCACTGTCTTATATATTTAAAATGCCTTTTTCCTTCTGCTACTTTTCTATATAGCAATGCCACACACCGCTGGGACATTTTCTCTCTTTACTTGCTTTTTACTCCTCTTCCTTTCCGTCGTACCACTACCTTTGTTGTTATTGATTTTTAGCTTCCTGCACGCTTCTCACTTACCACCATTTATATTAAATTTATGACACTCTGCCCTCCTCTTCATAGAACCTCATTTCTTGCTGTCACTACCACATAACGCAATCTCGTTCACTTCTTATACCTCCATTTCTATCTAGATGTGTTCCACTCCTCTCTTTTCATGCAATATTCTTTCCCTTCAACTTCCTCTTTATGGTACGTCCCTAAGACAGGAATTCACCTGTTTCATCCTCCATATAATCCTCCCTCATACTTGCTTTACCATACTAACATTTTTTCTACTTCTCAAAAAAAATACTTTACTCGTTTTCTCCCTAACGCATTCTTCACATTTTCTTTACCCCTACAACAATCCCATCTTCCTCCTTTTTGCATTCTTTCTTCCACTATTTTCCTCCGTCTCCCCCTTGCCACACGTTTAACCACCACTCTCCTCCTCCCTCTTTTCCATAATAACACAAACACATACTTTCCCTGCTTACCTCCTCTCTCCTCTCGCTTCCCGCCTCCCCTCTCTCCTTCTCTCTCTCTCTCCTTCCGGGTTCAGCTTCCCCTCGGCTCGGCGCATTCCACCACCGGAGTCTCTCTTACATATTGCTTCTGTTTACATATCTATTCCATAACCCACTCTCTGCATATCTCGGTAACCAGCTTATAGTCACGACGCTGCTTTAGTCTTGTTCCCTTAACTTTCTGGAGATCTTTAATCTTACTTTCATTCGTAACCGGTTTGCCTGTTTGGGTTGCCTCCCCGTCCTTGCTTTTACATTAAACTGCTTCTTTGATTGTGTTAAGCTCTCTTCGCCATTTAATTTCGTCCCTCGAGTTCTTCCAAGGTGGACCCTGAGTGTTTTGCGTGCGTGTGTTTGTGTTGCTTGAATATTATAACAAAGGAAAATATTTACTTCATCTCTGAGAGTAAGAGGAGGAGACTCTTGAGTGAAATAATGCGTCCTGTGTGTGAGAGAGAGAGAGAGAGAGAGAGAGAGAGAGAGAGAGAGAGAGAGAGAGAGAGAGAGAGAGAGAGAGAGAGAGAGAGAGAGAGAGAGAGAGAGAGAGAGAGAGAGAGAGAGAGAGAGAGAGAGAGAGAGAGAGAGAGAGAGAGAGAGAGAGAGAGAGAGAGAGAGAGAGAGAGAGAGAGAGAGAGAGAGAGAGAGAGAGAGAGAGAGAGAGAGAGAGAGAGAGAGAGAGAGAGAGAGAGAGAGAGAGAGAGAGAGAGAGAGAGAGAGAGAGAGAGAGAGAGAGAGAGAGAGAGAGAGAGAGAGAGACACTGCTCGTAACTTGTTAGATGGAGTTCAGCGTCGAGGGAGACAGGTAACATAAACACAAATCCAGCGGTCATTATTAGGTGTGGAGAGATTTGCGAGGGAAGGAACAGACGAGGGAAGAAAAGGTGGAGGTAGTGAGGGAGGTGGTGGCGTATCCAAGGATCAGCGACACAAATTTTTTAATCTACCTTGCCTATTATTATTTACTGATTCGTGTTGCAGCGAAGGTAAAGGTGAAGTTGGGGGCATACGCTACAGCCGCTCATCTCCGTGGCATTGGCCCTTGAGTCTGCGGTGGGAGGTAACCCATTAACCCGGCACACAGGACCAGTGTGCCATCCGGGTTACCACAATTTACCTTCCCCAGGTTTTCCCAGGTACCCATTTATCGATCATTTTGAAAGGGATGAGTAACAGTTTGGTGAGCTGGGCACCGACCACCTCGAGGCGGGGTCGAACCCGGGCCTTGGGATTCGTAGCTACGCGTGCTAACCACCACACTACGGAGGTTCCATTATCAACATTAAGTGTAGACAGAAATATTCTCTTATATAATACTAAGCAATAATTTTAGGTTCAATGGAGATAACAATTGTCCGCCCATACATATCCCCAAAAGGAACTGAACTTCCTATATTGGCTTAGTTTCATTTACTTGAGGATTAAGAGAAGCTAAGCCTAGTGCGAGCCACAGATCCCGTGAGGTCTACATTTCTGCCATTCTAGTGAGAGGCGTTTTGAGTGGAGCAACGGAGGAGGGGTCTAACAAGGCTACGCGGTGAAAAGGTGAAAAATGTACGAGGAGAGGACGTGAGGCTTCAGGTTTTTGGTGAGAAAAAATAAATAAAAGTGACGGGAACCCAGATAAGAACGTGCGGGGAGAAGGAGTAAGGCACGGAGGGGGAGGGGCTGAGGAAGGAGGAGGAGGAGGAGGGATGGACTGAAAGAGTGAGAGAAGTAGGAAGGAAGAAAATAAAAGGAGACGTGAGAAAGATGCCTAGAGCACTCTTGAACACGGTAGGCTAAGATGTACGATAAGAAGCCATATGAGTGTGCGTGTGTGTCAGAGAGAGAGAGAGAGAGAGAGAGAGAGAGAGAGAGAGAGAGAGAGAGAGAGAGAGAGAGAGAGAGAGAGAGAGAGAGAGAGAGAGAGAGAGAGAGAGAGAGAGAGAGAGAGAGAGAGAGAGAGAGAGAGAGAGAGAGAGAGAGAGAGAGAGAGAGAGAGAGAGAGAGAGAGAGAGAGAGAGAGAGAGAGAGAGAGAGAGAGAGAGAGAGAGAGAGAGAGAGAGAGAGAGAGAGAGAGAGAGAGAGAGAGAGAGAGAGAGAGAGAGAGAGAGAGAGAGAGAGAGAGAGAGAGAGAGAGAGAGAGAGAGAGAGAGAGAGAGAGAGAGAGAGAGAGAGAGAGAGAGAGAGAGAGAGAGAGAGAGAGAGAGAGAGAGAGAGAGAGAGAGAGAGAGAGAGAGAGAGAGAGAGAGAGGACTTTATTCAGATTACATTCAGATTACATTCGTTAGTTTGTAAGCCCACCTGTATCTACCGGAGCCAATAACTTTTCACGTTTTACAATCACAGTGTTTTGTACTTGTATCTCTGCCATCAACTTGTGTTTCTTTTCCTTTCAGTGGTACGTAAGTCTTCCGCGTTGTATGTGTGAAGCTGACACTATATGGAATCATTATTAATTATTTTTTATGTACGGATTATCAAGTTAGCTCTGTGAAAACGATTAACTGGTCCTGTCCGTGAATTGGAAACATTTTAAAGACGCCTCTTGCTTCGAATGAATAGCAAATTATTACACTTCTGCAAACGGTTTGTTGTTACTCCTTGTGATGCTGTGAAATGTGTAGCTTGCGTTCTACCTCAGAATTTAAAGAAAAAAGAAGGTATTGCTTAGGAAAAGGCTGTGCAAGACCAAACAAACCTACGACAGGATATACAGAAACGGATGATTGATCGATTTAGGAAGACCAACAGGCCTCTTTGTCACGCTTTCTTCGTCATCAGGGCTCTACACCCCTTCTTTCTCTTCCTCCTCTTCCTCTTGTTGTCGTTGTTGTTGTTGTTGTTGCTGCTGTTGTTGTTGTTGTTGTTGTTGTTGATGTAGTTCGCCTTCTTTATAGTCATCTTGTTCTTTTTTTCCTCTTCCTCGCTTTTTTTTTTCCCATCATACGCCTTTCAAGCTTCTCTCCTCTTCCAAATTCCGCCGCTGATCATTCTACATGTGCTGCTGCTGCTTTTCTAATCCTCTTTCTTTCAGCTTCTCCTCCTTCTCCTCCTCTTTCTTTATCGTTTGTTCCTTGTCTTTCAACCTCCCCTCGCTTTCCTCCTCTAAATCCTCCTTTTTCCTACTCTTCTTCCTCCTACTGCAACTTCTACTCCTCCTCCTCTTCCTTTTTCTCTTGTTCTTCCCTCTCCTCCAACTCCTCCTCTCCTTCTTCTTCCTCCTCCTTCACCTCCTCCGTCTCAACTGGCATCGTTTCCTCCTTCTCCTCCTCCTTCTTCACCTTTTTTCTTCTTGATGGATGTTTTCCTCATAAATCATCACCAATGTAAGGGAGAGTCCGTTTTCTCCATCCAAAGTGTCTCATGAATAAGAAGTCGTGTGTTTCTTCACTTAATGGTTCTCTTAGTTTACTTTAATGGCTCGTAATTACTCTCTCTCTCTCTCTCTCTCTCTCTCCTTTCATAGATAGAAATAGACAGGTAGATAGCTTGCAAGATGGACAGATACATACATATATAGATAGGTAGATAGATATTCCTGCATGGTCTTTTTCATATTTTTTTTTTGTGCCTTCAAGCTGCCTTTTTTTTTGGGGGGGGGGGGGGGGGGGGGGTAGAAATAAGATACAAAACCAGTCTTTTTTCCTTTTATTTCCGACAACTTGCGACCGTAAAAGCATTGTGAGGCATCCCATTCCCGATGAGTTCGAGCCTTAAAAGCTTAGGTTGCCGCCGAACTACTTCTCATACGAATTTCTGCTACGCCAAAGACATCCGAATTGGTGTTGCTGCCGCTCCTGCCGCCGCTGCTTCTTGGTGCCTCGTCACCGCCTCTGCTGCGCTCACTCTTATTGCTTGTCTCACGAGGCGCCCTGTACCTGGCACCTCCTGTATAACTTTGGCCCAAGTCAAGAAGGTCTCAGGTGCAGGTGACTTTTCTAAATTATCTCTTTTGTCAAAAGTTTCCCTTTTTTCCTTATGAGCAACTTCGTCAATTCTGCCGCCCTGAAAGGCTTTCCTTATCAATACTGTGTGTTCGCCGTGACCGCCTCTCTAATGGCCTGTCGCTGACACTCCTCGGGACTTGGATGTCGGAATGCCAGACTTTCGAATGTGGAAAGTTTCGGTGCTGCTTAAGTTTCCGAGGGGGAGTGACAAACGCTTATATTATAATGTTCAAGGGAGAAAACAGACGCGTGACAAGCGAGGCGTTACCAAGGCTCTTTCTCGCGAAAATTGAAGCTCACGACATTTTGTCCCCGTCAAGGAAAGACATTCGGTGGAGGTGAGAATAAGGAGAGGAAGGAGAAGGAAGACGAGGAAGAAATAGACGAGGAAGAGAAGGACGAGGAGGAGTTGGAGGAGGAGGAGGAGGAGGGGAAGGAGATGGAGGAGGAATGGAGGAAGAGGATCAGGAGATGGAGGAGGAGGAGGAGGAGAAGGAGTTTAAGAAGAGGAGAAGGGTGGGCTGGTTTAAGGCACGATGCACCTGCACAGCGATAGGAGCGGCGGCGGCGGCAAGCGGGCGGTCGACAATTACCTTGAGGGAGAGGAGGAAGGTTGTCATGGATACGTAATTCCTGAAAACAACACAGCACCGATGCTGCCCCTCTTGGCGAGCCGGCTCATCCATGAGCTATCGCTGCTGCTGATGCATTGGGGGAGCTGGGCAACGTTTAAATCACCACCATAAATCGCTTATAGGGATATATTGGGCCTGTGTCCTGCCATAGCGAGACTCGGTTAGGGGGACATAAGGATTGGTTATGCAGCAGTAGTTTCGGAATAGTCACACAGTCGCCGTGCCATATGAGGGGCAAGCAAGAAGCAGCCACAATTGTTTACTAAACTATAGTTTAGACAGAACGTCACTGGAAAAAATGGATGTGGAAATGAGTAAAACATGATATGATCAAAATTATCTATTAACTAGACAGATATAAAGAGTAAATCTAAGAAAGTGCATAAAATCGTCAAAGAGAGAGACATAAAGATAATCTTTCAGAACAAGAAGGCTAACGTATTTAGTGTGAAAAGAAATATCATGTACTCGATGCAGCTGAAGGAGAACTAGAGAATAGCAGATGCCAAATTAACGAAGATTGTATTAGAAGCCGCGCGGGAAGCTGGAGGAAGGACACCAGCTAACAGACACTAAACTGACCAAGGAATGCAAATATAAAGAAGAGCAGAGATACGAAAGTAAAAGACAAAAGGGATGATATACAGTTGGCAAAACTGATAAAAATAATCTGTTACGTATAAGTTTGAGATTTCCGTAGAATTAACATGGACACGAACGAAGAAACAAAAAACTCACAAAAAACGAAAAAAATTCTAAGTAATTAAGGCGTCAGACGATTTGACAATATCTCCAAAATGATTTACGGTTTTTATGAACTGTTTAAGAAGTCAGAGTAGGATACCGCAAAAATCTAGATAGACTGTTAATATCTTACCAACTTTGGATTCGTGAATAAAATAGCATTAAAAGTGATCCTGAGGAGAACTTACAAAGAGTGATGGATGAATTCCATATATATTACGTTTGACATATAGCAATGGCTCTCATGATGGGGTCTATTGGCCGGCCCTAGCCGGTCAGTGACGCAGGCAATTATTTTATAGTGGTGCTATTCTTGCTTGGCTCATGCTGCCTCCCGGAGCTTCCTTTGATCCCCTTTTGAGAGTTTCGCTAGAGTATGGGTTGATAAATGGTCATCAGAATAGCATGGGACACTCGGTGTTGACTGAAAATTGTCCACTTTGTAGCGGCGGGCTGGACTTGGAACTGGGTCCTCCAAGACATCGCGCCCGTACGCTGACCACTCAGCCACCGCCTCTCCATCAATACAACGTATACATTTAATATGCAAAACATATTCCCAAGATTCCTATACTTTTCTTGAACTATTAAAAACTTTCTCTGCCATTCTTTTAATACCTAGACAAAGTATTTGAAAAGTAGTATCTATAGGAGCTGGTCACTTCATTCACAATCTTACTGACACCTGGCCAGGATAATAATAACAGCACAAAAGTAAAAGCCCGTAAGTGCCTATTGATGATACTGGTCACAGTGCTCCCAAAACCTATCGGGCAGCCGAGACCACACATCACCGACCCGCCTGACCATGGCGTCGACGCAACACTCACTCAACGCACCGTCAACACCAGAGTTCCAAGATCAACGATGTGTCAGGATCGAGTAACGTATCCTGGAACAGTGCCGCGACACCGAGGAGCTTAAAGGAAGGGGAAAGTTGAGTAGGAGACTGGGGGAGAAGCATATCATAGGGAAATGCGTCGTTTTTAGACTGTTTGCAGCCGCCGAGACGAAGGAAATGCCTTGATTTAGTGGTTCTTTTGTCATTTAAGTGTCCTCCAGAGAACCCGAAGTGGTTCAGAAGACCCGCAAACATGATTTCATACGCAGCTTGAATAACCTTACATAACAAACATAGCCACGCGGCTTATATATTTTCATACAGTCCCCTTTCATCCTTGATACTCGGGATTCAGGTGAGTGGATCTGCGGGAGCGGAAAGGAAAATAAAATGCAGCGGTGGAAAGAAAGACTACTGTGGTCCTCTTAATGAGACCGAAAAAGTGTTAGAAAGAGGGAGAGAAGAAAAAATAAAGAAAGTCGAGGGTGCGTTGTGTTGGGAAGATGGGAAAGCTATTCGAACTTGAGAGGTATAACACTAGAAAAAAAAGAAACACGAGGAGAAACTAGAGAAATTAGTAGAGTAAACTGTCATATGAGAAAAGAAGCTCACTACTCACAAATGGAAATTGTATAAATACGTGGAAAGCAAGGTTTGAAAGTAAGACAAGAGGAATGGGAAAAGAAGTTAAACGTATGAGAAGGCTGATGGGCCAATAACGGGGAGGAGGAGGAGGAGGAGGAGGAGGAGGAGGAGGTAAAGTCTGAGGAGGAGAAAGAGGAGGTAAGGGCAAGGGGGAGGAGGAAGAGGTAAGGGCAAGGAGGAGGAGGAGGAGAGGAGGACACAGAAAGAAGGGAAAAAGCGAGTCTATTGCTTCATTATGAGGCTACCCACTCGTGTGATGTAATATGCTCGACAGACGGGGTTGTCTATAAAAATTTCCCCACGCAGGATTCATGTTATAAGTATCATGTTTCCGTAGATCATAATCAGTAACATTAGACGGGTAACTTTACATTATTATTGCTTTGTGACATGAGAATAACGTGATACACTGCTGTCAATCACTGAAACCATTTTGTCGGAGTGGTGAGTTCCTGATAGCTACATGTGCAGTAAGTGAGGGTAATTACCGAGGAAATCAGGGGAGAATACGATGATAAGTTGAAAACGGGAACAACTGGGCGGCTTAGGTGATGAATGAAGTGGGTAGTGAAGATGAATGACGCCGTGGTGATGAATGGTGGGGTGATGAAGGACGGGGGAGCCAGGGTGAGGGTCATAGGGTGGCGGTGTTTTGTTGCGGGGAGAGGGCGATAAAAAAGTAATGTATATGTAAAGGTAATCAGCGAAAAGTTATAATGGAGATCAAGACGGTAGAGGCAAGGCGAGGGGTGGCAGAGTTACTGAAGTTCTTACAAAGACTATAAAAGAAAATCAGTACAGTTACCTTCCAAAATTACCGTCCACCTCATGAATGCAAAAATAGAGAATGAACGAAAAAATAAGAGGATGACCGCTGCTGTTAACTGGATACGGCATATATTTAAGGTATGTTTTATATTACTTCATACTTTGCGGTAGGGTTTACTTCGAGTGCATGAAAGCGAATAAGTAGTAAGTAAAAGAGTGTTAGAGACGAGGCATGAATTGAATGATATGTGGGCGGAGCATGGAGTGACGGTGACCAGTTAAGCAAGGAAGAGTCTGAACAGGTAAGCAGTGTGAGATGCGAGACCATGAGCTGAGTACAGGTGATAAGTGGACGGACGACCAAGTTAGAGGAAGGGGGTGAGTTAGAGAAGTTGTGTAAGTGTAACAAAAGTGAAAGGGAAAAGGGAAAGTGGTGAAAGATGCGTAGAAGGAGGAGTAGGAGGAGGAGGAGGAGGAGAAGGAGGAGAGGAAAAGCAGGAGGAAGAGGAGGAAGAAGAGGAGGATGCATGGGGATATGGAGTAAATCTGGAGATGTTAGACGGTGTGGAGGAGGTAGAGGAGAAGGAAGAGCATTAAACTCAATATTTAGTGTAGGGTTTGGTGTGGTGGTAGAGGAATATGTGGTGGAAAAGAGTGTCTACGTGGAAAAGGGGTGGAGGTTGTGGAAGAGGCGAAGAAGGAAGTGGAACAGGATCAGGATGTGGTGAAGGGCATAGTGGAGGATGTAGAGAAGATGGTAGTGTAAGAGAATGGTGTGGAAGGGTTGAAGGAAGACATTCCTAGATGACCTTAATGTGATGAAATAGGTGGAGGTAAACGAGGTAAATGAGCTCGTGAAAATGGAGCTAAAGATGACGGACGGTGTTAGGGAGGAGGTGGAACAAGTGGAAAAGAAGACAAGAGTTAGTGAAAGGCGTAGAACAGGGGTGGAGCGATATGTGGAGAAGGTGGAAGACATGGAAAAGGAGGTGGAGATTGTGGAGCATGTGGAGGGAATGGAGGAAGGGCGTCACACTCGAGCGGGCGCTGACTGGCGGAGGACCATTGTGTGGAGGCACTGGAGTGTGGCGGCGGAGATAAGGCCTTAAATATGTGGCCCCCGACCCCTGAAGTGACTGCTGGCGTGACGCATGGAGCAGCCACGTGAGCAATAAGTGCGATGGATCTTCAATAAATATACGGAAATAAACTCAAATGAATGATGAATGAAAATCTAATATCGTCGCCACTTCATCTCTCTTAACCTGGTACCTGCGGGGATCATGTTTCTTAAAGGCCCCTCTAAGCGGGAATAGTGAGAAAAAATCATCACTCACGCACACCATTTCATTATATATATCAACGCATTTGTGATCGGTTTATGCATCATCTATTTTTTGGGGTTTATATCATGGCACAATTTTGGCCCGTCGCTGCTACCGGGTTAAAGAATATACAGCAAAATTACTCGGAGCGCTAGTCTTTAAATGTTTTCATATATCAAGATTTAAGACTTAGGCTCTCCAAAAATATTGTGTTCTTACACACTACGATGTCCGCCGACGTGAACAAAAACTGGTTGAAAAAGAAATGAGAAAAGAAAGACATTTTTTTTTATATATTTAGTTTTTTATATATTATTTAACTTCATAATGCACAAATAACACGAGGGATTAGAGCAGGCCACACGGGTCTACTTTTCCCATGCACGCGTCCTTCACCATGATAAAAAAAGAGGTAGGCCGGGTAACTTCAACGCCTGGAGACCCCGCAGATTGTGACATCAGCAATTATCGAGCAAGAAATCGTATATCACCACAAAAAAATATAGCTAATCCCGCAGTTATATGGCAAAATTATTAGAATATGGGACAGTAGGAAAGTGTAGAGAGAGTAGTTTGTGGCAGGTATGGGTAGGCAGTTTTAGATCGACTGACCTCACTTAATCACACTTTCTGTCCGTCTTCTTGCTGACGTCATGCGGGGTTGAGATATTTTAATCCAGTATCCCACCCGCGTGAAACTACCTGATTTCCTCTCTGTACCTTGTCCTTCACCTCACATGACGCGGCTTCTTAACACAGCACATCTACTCCTCAAGTGCTCGAGTTTTCCGTTAAAGATTAATTATTCACGCTCAGATGCTCTTTCTTGTCGCTTTTAAATGTGTGTGTGTCTGTGAGTGTATGTGTGTATGTGTGTGTGTGTGTGTGTGTGTGTGTGTGTGTGTGTGTGAGAGAGAGAGAGAGAGAGAGAGAGAGAGAGAGAGAGAGAGAGAGAGAGAGAGAGAGAGAGAGAGAGAGAGAGAGAGAGAGAGAGAGAGAGAGAGAGAGAGAGAGAGAGAGAGAGAGAGAGAGAGAGAGAGAGAGAGAGAGAGAGAGAGAGAGAGAGAGAGAGAGAGAGAGAGAGAGAGAGAGAGAGAGAGAGAGAGAGAGAGAGAGAGAGAGAGAGAGAGAGAGAGAGAGAGAGAGAGAGAGAGAGAGAGAGAGTTACGCTAAATAAACTTTAGCATTTTATCTCGTACCCAACTCAAATTCTGTTGCAATTACGATCCTGTTAAGAAACTGAAAACACGTCCCTTCTCTCTCTCTCTCTCTCTCTCTCTCTCTCTCTCTCTCTCCTTCACAAAGTTCAAACTTTATTTTCCCATAATCCTTCAAAAGTTTCTAATCCCCTTTTATTCTCTACCAGTCTTTAGAGGACCACTTCCTCACCTATCCTTTCACGGTACCCGAACGCTTCCCACACGAGAGCACTGACACCATAATATTAGTAAGTCTTTACGCAGACATGTATATCTGATAATCAAAATCATATATATTTTGAATGTTGTGCATTATCCTCCTCTTCATTATTTGCAGTATTTGGGTGAACGATATTATTTGGAATGATATATGCCATTTAGTTTATTTCTGATGATGTTTCGCCTTTTTATTCAATCCACCCTTGTTCTGTTTTCTTTCATATTAACATAGAATTGCACATGGAAAACTGGCTTGTCAACTCGTTTCCTCTACACCTCCTCCTCCTCCCTAACCTCTCCTACACCTCCTCCCCCTCCCTAACGTCTCCTATCTTTATATCTTACCGTTTTTCGCCGAGACCACTTTCATCTCATAAAAAAATAGAAAACTTTGATATTTTCTCTCGCCGTATAACTCCCAGTGATCAATACAGTCAGTCGTCCCGGCAACGGCTTCGCCAAGGCCGGGGGTATTTGTCCTCCCGTCATCCTACTCGTAAGCCTAAGTCAGTCCATCGGGAATCGTGTCATCGCAACTTGTCTCTCTTTCTTACGAGCCACAGGGCGGTACATCGGCCTCCTCGGAACAAAGTTTGATGAAGGAGAATAACACACTCTCGCGGGAGTTCTATGTAGTAAAAGTTGCCTCTACCCAATAAATGACAATTCTTCCAGTTGATGACAATAGATCGAGCTCTTCCACTAAGTCTACTACCATTGGCGGAACTTTTTTCGTTTTTATAGGGGCTTTTCCTTTTGTCCTTGCCACCCGAGTTTGAAATATATTTTGTTAAAGGAATGACAGACTCTTAGAAAGTTTGTTTTGATATATTATTCAGTAATATTCTAAAGAAACATATATGAATAAGTGGAAAGAGAGAAAGAAGACTTATTATAATAATAATAATAATAATAATAATAATAATAATAATAATAATAATAATAATAATAATAATAATAATAATAATAATAATAATAATAATAATAATGATAATAATAATAATAAGAATATCCTCTGATCCCCCTCGTCCTACTGCCACAAGACACCGAAAGACTCATTCTCGTTACCGCAGAATTCAACAGTCTCTTCCACGCCAGCAACGAGAATGGAGCGTGGCCGGAGTGAGGCCCAGCATCACCCGTAAGCGGATTGGCGGGGGACTTACAAAGAGGTTTAGGAAAGGTGATGATCGATCTTTGTTCACTAAATATCTTCATGCCAGGGTCACGCGGTACATGAAAAGCTATTTGTGGCATGTCGACTCGCTGAAACATTTTGACATACAAGCTGCTCTTAACTCCAAGCCATCGTATTGTTTCCTACACCACTGCTGACATCTAAACAACTATAGTAAAAACAGCAACTTCTAATCTGGTTGCTCTGTATAAAAAGAAAACCTGCAATAGCTGTACGTACGATGATACTTCTACTTTACAAAACTCCCGAGAAGCAAAATTTTTAATTTTCATTTATAAAAGGAGAGTTTTAGATTTACTATTAAGAAAATTGCTTTTCAAAAGCACATGAAAAAATCGGTTTAGCATGAATATTTTACAGGACTGCTAATGGAAGAGTCGTGTTCCAAAGCTGTACTGCTTCCCCCCCGCCTTGAGGCCGCTCGTGTCCGTCCATCAAAATACGGTGAAATTCTGGGACCCTTAATTCACGACAGGCCAGGCCAAGGCATGGCAGGGGCGTACTGGCTCAGGGCTTCGACACTTGTGTGATGAATTTTCCCGTGGAACATTTACTGCCTCTGAGAAACTCAAAATTTCATTAATTTGGAAGATACATGTCTCAGTTTTGTTCAGGTCTTTGCAGCCACTCATCATTCACAAACAAACAAACACTCAAAGACACAATGGCACACACACACACACACACACACACACACACACACACACACACACACACACAAACACACACACACCATTACCGCAGATGAAAGTTAAGCGTAATACAGTGAGTAATTTCGTATATCATATCTTCAGACAAGTGATGTAATATACGAAAGTACTATCGATACTACACCACTTTTACTTGAGGTAATATTGCATATATGTTTTCGCGGCGAAGTGAAGCTACTGCATTTATATGTCTCAAGCAATACCAAAGACTATTAAAAGTCAAAAATAGTTTTAATATTTCTTTTAAGGTTGAAAAAATATTCAAATGTATTAGGTTTTGAAAAAAAACGCAATGTTACATGATTAAATGCTTACCGAGGTGGAAAGGGTACATGTTGACCTGTGTGGGCCTAGGGAGGCTTGGTGATCGTTTGTCACTTTGGGATGTGGCTTACGATGTATTTGTGATCATTTTTAAGAATTACCCCGGGCCATGGGGCCTGTGTGGCACCCGGACCGCGGATTCATGGCTAAGCGTGCTAACAACTACACCACGGCGGCCCTTAAGTACGTGTTTTGGTTTAGGAAGTAACGCTGAACGTTCTTGAGCTTATGTGATGACTTCGGCCGTGCTTGTGAACGTTCATAAACACGAATTCTGGCTTAGGCAGTGTCTACGAACGTTCTAAAACACGTACTCCAGCAAAGGCAGCAATTATGAACGTACTGAATCAGGTGTAATTATGCGTGTAGTGACTCCGTGGTGTAGAGGTTTGCAAGGAAATGGAAACTTGGAATCCTCGGGCTCGGGTTCGATTCCGGTCAGAGCAGTTGGCGCACAGCCCATTCATCTTTCATCCTCCCTTTTGAATTGGCCGATTAATGGGTGCCTGAGGTAACCTGGGGAGGGTAAACTGTAGTAATCGATATGTCGTACCTTCTGTGTCTCGTGATAATGGTTAAGCCCACCACAGGCTACAGAGCCAAAGAGCCGTAGGTGAGAGCCGACGCAATGCGCAGCTTGACATATGCTCCTCATTTTACTTGCACCTTAACCATTGAGGTGACTGAGGCAGTCTGTGAATCTTGGCCACACAAGGCATTCACCTCACGTGCCCTGTTTGTGTAAGAGGCTGTGACATCAAGAAGGGAACGGAAAGCGTAAGATAATAATAAAAAAAAAATCCTGGTGCAGTGAGGCTGATGTGGGTTTTATTTGGAGGGAAGGTTGAGGGAGGGAACGGAGAGGCTCTTCAACTTTTCCTACCCATACCACCACCAGCAACACCCACCGAGACAATACCATCAACACAATCACCACTATAACCATCTACCTGTTATGATCTCCATCTTTACCCGGAATCCATTTTGTTCACGAGGATAATCTTAAATCTGTCCAGCGTTGCACCAAACACTGCTTTCCTCACTATAATCTGGCGTCATGAAGACCGCCAACCAAACCCGCAGTGATAAAATTCAGAGAGGCCAATAAAAAGGACAGAGACTGGCAGTGCCAATAACAGGGAATAAAGTTTTGGATATACAGGGATAAGAAGCGTTTTTCCATGCCTTTTTGTGTGACCGTCTATTTCTATGAGAGAACGTGGGAGGCAGGAAGGGAAAAAGTGGAGGAGAGAAGAGGAAAAGAGAAAAGATGGAGGAAGTGAGGAAGGGAAAGAGGAAGAAAGAGAGGGGAGGAGGGAGATTGCAAGAGAAGGGGGAATGGAAGAGGAACAAGGGGAAAAGAGAAACAGCAGTGGAAGGAATAACCGGAGGCCGCTCTTAACCTCCCCCCACCACCACAGTAAACACTCACCCCACGGCCCATCTCGGTACACTTCTTCAGGAGCTCTTCAGAGAGTTTTCGGTGTGTTTTCGGGTGTTATAGAGACCCAAGATTGCAAAACCCGTGACTTTATTGCAGAAGCTTTCGTGGTTATTGGCCGTGGCGGAGTGACAAGCCGACGGCGGGAAAGACTGGGGCAGGTGGGTGCCACGACTCGTGCGGAAAATGACTAGTTAAAGGTTTGAATAGCTGGAGACCCATTATTTTATCAGCCTTTGAAAAATAAATGTCGGTTGGTTTCTGCAATCCTCTGTGTTGCACAAAATCCTTAGGAACCGCATCACAATATTCGTATCACATTGCCAATCGCATAATTTTCACTTGCGATTCTTTATATTTCATCAAATGACCTTGCTGTTTAAAAAATATGGAAAAAAAACACAGTAAAAATAACAACAATGGTAACGGTAAAATATATTATTATTTTTTTATTACTGATGATCATTTTTGTTATTATTATTATCGCCAGCCTTTGACGAGGGCTATAACGCTTTCCTCGTCTGTCTGTGTAATGTATGTCTGGTTTGTTTCTCTGTCTGTTATGAAAATATCTAATAAACGGATGGACAGTTCGGTGCCTGCGTCACTGAAATATGGAACCAAAAAGATTCAATAAAACATAACTGAATGATATTGAATGAATAAAAAAGTGAAGTAATGAATGCCTTAGGGTGGCCATACTAGAAAAAAACTGCATGTGATTTGAGGGCAGACAAGAAGACGGTTAGTGCTTCCGCCAATGTCCCGATGGCGATGGTGCTCACAAGGCGGCTGTTTGACGGTAAAAAACAAAAAAATAAAATAAAATAAATAAATAAATGAATAAAAAAAAAATAAAGGATGGTGGCCATTTTAATATAAAAAAAACAAGCAAATAATAATAATAATAATAATAATAATAATAATAATAATAATAATAATAATAATAATAATAATAATAATAATAATAATAATAATAATAATAATAATAATAATAATAATAATAATAATAATAATAATAATAATAATAATAATAATAATAATAATAATAATAATAATAATAATAATAATAATAATAATAATAATAATAATAATAATAATAATAATAATAATAATAATAATAATAATAATAATAATAATAATAATAATAATAATAATAATAATAATAATAATAATAATAATAATAATAATAATAATAATAATAATAATAATAATAATAATAATAATAATAATAATAATAATAATAATAATAATAATAATAATAATAATAATAATAATAATAATAATAATAATAATAATAATAATAATAATAATAATAATAATAATAATAATAATAATAATAGTCTAATAATAATAATAATAATAATAATAATAATAATAATAATAATAATAATAATAATAATAATAATAATAATAATAATAATAATAATAATAATAATAATAATAATAATAATAATAATAATAATAAATAAATAAATAAATAAATAAGTAGAAATAATAGTGTATTCCCTCAAAAACGTGAGCTAGTTTGTGATGTGTGTGTGTGTGTGTGTGTGTGTGTGTGTGTGTGTGTGTGTGTGTGTGTGTGTGTGTGTGTGTGTGTGTGTGTGTGTGTGTGTGTGTGTGTGTGTTCGTCACATGTCTTCGTGCCTGCGTGCGTGCCAGATGTGGTCAAGAGTGCGAGGACGTGCGTACGTATAGTATGTTCAATAATACTGTTCATGAAATTATTTGGATACACACACGCAGGATATCCAAAAGAGGTTGTATATGGTAATGACGACTGACGTAGCAGTAATAGCACCATGTATTTCATCGTGACGCAGCAGCTAAAGCAGCAGTAGCTGAAAATGGCCAGAAGTGTACAAGGGGAGCAGAAACCACACCACCAGCATGCTCACCACTGCCAGTTATCCAGCAGCGGAAGAAACAACAGTAACAGTAGCATCAGCATCTCCGATAACAGCAACAGCTAGAGAAGGATTACTAACAACCGGAGCAACAGACAACAGCAGCAGCAACAGCGTGCAGACACGCCTGAGCTGCAACACTTCATCTCACTCTTTCAGGGCTGCCCGTCTTCCCTCGGGTTATACAAAGGGCTAGATTAACCGATATGGAGCCTTTTGTCTCTCATTTTTACGAGCCAGAAAACATTTCAAGCATGTATTTCCGGATGCTTTTGTTGGCGGCCCGGAGGGTTGAAATTCAATACTTGAACCAACAAATATCAGAAATGTGGAGCCTTGGACTTTTCCTGGCGTTGGAGTGACGTTTGTTTCCTGTCATCGTGCACACGGTGGGGGGAGGAGAAGGAGGAGGAGGAGGAGAAGGAGGAGGAGGAGGGAGCCAGGGAGACAGCAACGGCCGGCTGGCGTGACACACGAGAGAGGGGAAGCCAACAACTCAACAGTGGAAGGTAAAGCAGGTGAAGGATGAGGATCCCTATTAATTTCTCTTGTCTATTCCCTAAACAATAGCTCATATCCCCTTGTCGTTTATTTATCCCCTTCAGACTCATTTCAAATCAAATATTAAGATCTTGTCAGCATTTACTAATCGTTTCCTCTTTGTCACTTTGGGCGCCACGCCGCTGTGGACGGTCGGCGTTCTTCCGGTAACAAGACAACGGCCGTCCTATCATTGCCTGAAATATTTGTTTGTGCAGAGGTATGAATATTACTGAATCAAATTACCCGTGCCCCTAACTGGCACGGGTGAGACGCCCGGCGATAATTTCTCGCTCGTGGCAGCGCCGGTGCAGGCGCTGCTGCCACGCTGAACCTCCCATCCGGAGACGTAATGCTCTGAGTACACGTGGCTAATTCCATTATACTCTACAAACATGTTAAAAAATAATGGGAAACAATGGCTGTTTGATAATAGAGTAGGCAACAGCGAGTGAGTTTTATTATGAATGGGGAAGAGGAAACTTACATTTCTCTACCTGTCAACTCGACACAATCTTCCAAGCATCTATTCTTTATTATTCGATAACACTCAGCTGGCCCCTTCTTCCACAATGAACCTTCTCTGTGTATCCTTAACTCAGAATCTTCAATAAGAACCTCATATCTCCCATCTCGCTAAATCAGCTTCCTCGAGGTTAGGCGCTCTGTATCGTCCCAGCATTTCCCCTCTTCCCAGTAGCTGTTCATATACAAGGGCCTTGTCCACCATCGTATGGAGTACGCATCTCATGTGTAATTGTGGGGGTTCCACTCACACAGCCCTTTTCGACAGAGTAGAGTCAAAGACTATTCGTCTCATCAGCTCCCCTCCTCTTACTAAGTCTTCAACCTATCAAACTATCCGCATTGTTGACTTTCTATCTTCTATCTATATATTCATGCTGACTACTCTTCTGAACTTGCTAACTGCATGCCTCCACACCTCCCCCGATCCCGCTGCACATGGCTTTTTGCTCTAGCTCACCCCTACGCTATCTAAATCCCTTATACAGTTAACCAGCATCTTTATTCCTTCATTCCTTTAACCGGTAAACTCTAGAACACCCTTCCTTTGTCTGTATTTCTCCTGCCTACGACTTGAACTCTTTCGAGAGGGGAGTATCAAGACTACTCCAACCGAAACTGATCTTTCTTTTGGCCATTCCTTCTATTTCCTTTCATAGGAGCAGCGATTAACTGTTTTTTTTTCTTTTTCTATTTCTCTTGAGCTGTTTTCTTTACCGCGAAAAAAAGAAGAAGATCTGCGCAGCCGTCCTGAATCCCTGATATTGAGTGACTGCATCAGTAGTGTTATGATTTCTTGTAGACTTGTTTTGCATCAACCCAAGGTCAATATAGTATAGTGTTTTGCCTCCTTCCTTTCCTTTCTTCTTCTTCAGGTCAAACACATTTCTTTGTATAAAATCTTTGCTCACCATTTGTTTCCATGAGTTACAAGTGCAGCTACGCCTACAGTAAGTAAAATCAAGGACTATATTGAAACAGCTGTGGGATTCGAGAATATGCATTGATTAATAAAACGCAACACTTTTTCGCAGAATTAATTAAATTTCCGGTGTGCCGGGGGCCCACCTGAGTAAGGGAGGTCTTCATTAACGTATTTTATGACTATTATAAAATACATTCGGCGAATACAAATAATTATATCAGTGATTGGCGGAAAGAAAGTTTCAATAATTATTTATTTCAATATTTACTTCTGTGCCTTGCATCCGACGCCTAGGAAGCCGGTCTCAAATCACAACAGTGTGGCGCTATTTCCGAGTACACACACACACACACACACACACACACACACACACACACACACACACACACACACACACACACACACACACACTCACAAGAAATGACTGACACAAGACGCAGTTAAACTTAACAATAATACTCATTAGCAAAGCCAGCAGTCAGGACAATATATCTCATTATTACCTTAGGTTCTTAAGTGCAGCAAGTAGCTCGTAACCGAAACACACAGCTCCTGACGATTCCACCCTCCACGGAGTGAAAATTATTTGAACTGTTTCCTGCACTGGAGAAACAATAAGAGATGCAGATAAAAAAATCCTTCCCATGACCCCCTTGTTAAGTATTACGATATGCACGCTGTTTACGCAGTTAGTTGTCTCGTATTCCTCTGTAAAGCACTGCCATAACCAAGAGGAAGGTGTTGTGAAGGAAAGACCTTTGTGAGTGAGGTGCAGCTGAGGGAAGTCTGTTAAAGGGGATAAAAGCGACTGGTGAGGAAAGAGAGAAAAAGGTGTGAGCGAGGAGCCACATGGGGAGCCAAGACGAAGGTGCTAACCGAGGGAGTAAATTTAGGGGAAGACGAAAGAGTTCGCTAAAGAGGCAGTAAGAGAAATGGAGGTAAGAATTAAAGTGTATGAAGGCAGGAAGGCAAAGTGAAGCAAATAAGCGCCTTGACGGAGAGCGGGGAAGGGAGGGCGGCAGGCTGTTCAGATTAAGGTATAGTCTTGACAGCCTCCGGGAACAGATTAAATCCCTTTTCTTGCTCAAATTTGGCCGAGTACGCAGTTTCTTCCTGTTCCTGAGGAGATGCGTGGAGAAGATAGTAATAAAGTTAGTCACCGCAGGTAAAACCAGGCTGCTGTTGACCTCATCGTCGGGGGCAAGGAAGGATCTGAATAATGGACGAGACTGGAGATTTGATTCACTCATGAAAATGCAAATAAGTAGAAATAGAACAGCCAGAAGTTTGTTGCTCTTTTTGCGACCTTCCATTCCCTCCATTGTCTTGCAGAGGCCCTTTTGTGTCCGTGTACGTGTGTGTGTGTGTGTGTGTGTGTGTGTGTGTGTGTGTGTGTGTGTGTGTGTGTGTGTGTGTGTGTGTGTGTGTGTGTGTGTGTGTGTGTGTGTGTGTGTGTGTGTGTGTGTGTGTGTGTGTGTGTGTGTGTGTGTGTGTGTGTGTGTGTGTGTGTGTGTGTGTGTGTGTGTGTGTGTGTGTGTGTGTGTTATTGTTTTTCGAAAGAACTTCAGCGTATTATTTCACGCCATATATCTGGTTCGAGTGAGGGATTTGTTGTATCGTGATTGTTAACATCTCTTGAGTCTTTTTTTTCCATCCTTAACCCTTTATGCAGACTTTTTTTAATTATATTATTATAACCCTGGTTAGGTAACGTGAAATTTTCGTCACAATTCAGGTAACGCGGTTGCATATTTGTTACCACGACTTTGGAGCTTCATAGCTCAGTAGCCATTGAGCAGAATGTTACCAGGTTTGGTGTAAATACTCTTACATCTATCTGCTACAATACCAAAAGGCAATAAATTAAACTCAATCGAAACTTACTTATTTTATTGACGTTTTATTGACACTAATTTGAAAAAAATCATAAAAAAAATATTTACTGTTAACCCAGGTTGTCAATACGCTACTGCGTTACCTAACCAGGTTCCCCATCCTTTGCTACAGTCCAGCGAAAGTTATTAAAAAAGGACTTGTTCGTTGTCACAGTTGATATACGTGAAAATGATCATTGTAGAATTTTATCTTTAGTTTTCGTTTGATATGCACAAGTCTGGTGTGCACGCGATGTAATAACAAGAGATGATAAAAAATGTGAACACAAAAATAAAAGCAGTGACGCTCTGGCACAAGCAAAGCAATTCCAAAGAATAAAGCGACGGAGAAAACAAGGTTATACAGAAGTCTGGAGCATTTACACGAGAAAATGATATAAAGTGATATAACTGAAATAGCTAAATGTTTTGCACACTTTTAATAACACACTCCTGCATACATATTACTAACAAACTGCCAAACGTGCAAGAAATCATTTAAAAGTAAATCAAAAAAAGGCTAAAAATGACCGGTGAAGGGGAAAACATTTTATTCGGTATGTGTACAGAATTGAATATGTTCCTGCCGTTGCATGTACCCATTGTCTTCATTATACACGTAACTTAATTGTACAAATCATTCATCACAACGAGAGTATATTTGATAAGAGATTGATGAGATTGGTAAATCATTTAAAAGAAGGCGCAAGAAAGAACAGCATACTTCACTCCGGTCGTACACTTTAAGTTTTGGTAAAGTAGTCAGGATAAAACTGTATCAATGAAAAGTTCAAAAAGTTGTAAGCCGAGATTATAGCAGTAGAGGAAAACAGAGGTAACAATAGAATCTCAAATTAGCTTATGCCAATGGACAGACCTAAAATGGGGGATGAAAAATATACAAATTAAAGTGGAAAGTATGTAGCAATAATACTAAAAGGAAATCTACATCTGGTGCAAGTATATTAAATAAAAATGTAATTAAAAAAATAGATAACCAAAGCTCTTCCGTAAGGACGAAAGAAGACGAGGAAACAAACAAGCTACATTAATAATACAACAATTATATACACACAAAAAAACCTATACAGAACAACTACACACATCAGCATTAGGACAGAGGGACGAAGAGGCTTCATTCTCTACTGCCTTCTATACCATCCCTTCGCCCCTTCCCTTCGTTCCCATCCGATCATTTCCCCGCTCTCCATTCTCTATTCCCATCATCTACGCCTGCTTCATTTATTTTTCTCTTTTGCTCCATTACATTGCATTTCCTCCCATTCCCTTCCGTTCCATTTTCCTCGCCATCCATTTTTTCTTTCCATCCCCCTTCTGTTCCGTTCCCTTCCGATCATTTCCCCGCTCTCCATTCCCCTTTCCCATCATCTACGCCTGTTTCATTTATTTTCTCTTTCGTTCCATTACATTACATTTCCTCCCATTCCCTTCCTTCCCATTTCCCTCTCCATCTAGTTTCTCTTTCCCATTCCATTTTATTTGTCTGAGTGGTTGGCATGAAGGCGCGGTGTTGCAGAGACCCGGGTTCAAGTTCCCTCCACCTCTACAAGCTGACCGTTTTCAGTCATCGCCTAGGGGCCGAGGACAACTCACATGCTGTCCTAATAAACACCTATCAAACTAGACTTCAGCAAAATCCTTTCAAAAGAACCAATACGAGTGGAGCTCCGGGGGAAGGGATGGTGCAGCATGGGCCAGGCAAGAATGGCGCTACATAAAAAAAATGCTCCCTTTTCTTATTTTCCTTTGCATCCACCTCTTTTCAGTTTTCTATTAAGGGTTTTTTCCTTCTCTTTCCGTCCCTCTCCTTTCCTTGACTTGCCTTATCCTTCCTAAACTTTCTTTCCTTTCCCTTCACTTCCCTTTCTCTCCATTCCCTTCCTCCATCCCCTTCCCTACCTTTCCATAAGTATCCCCTCACCCAGACACACGGATGGCCACGCTCCTCCACTCCCACCTTGCACTGTAATTTTAGGGAGAAAACTACGGGTGTTCAGTTGACATACGACCCAGTACACGCACACGGACATCCACACCCCCAACACACACACACACACACACACACACACACACACACACAGACAGAGGAACGTAAACATATATTTTTTTTCTCTCTTGTTTTGTTTTCTATCTTTGGTCTGTATGGCTTCGACTAAATGTAGATGTGCGTACCCGTTACTGTTATTATTATTATTTCTATTATTATTATTATTATTATTATTTCTCTCTCTCTCTCTCTCTCTCTCTCTCTCTCTCTCTCTCTCTCCTAAAACACAAATACACCTACAATAAATAACAGGAAAAAACAACAACCCAAAACTATGAACTGGAAGCAGTAAATCACTACAACAGGAAAACCGAGAGAGAGAGAGAGAGAGAGAGAGAGAGAGAGAGAGAGAGAGAGAGAGAGAGAGAGAGAGAGAGAGAGAGAGAGAGAGAGAGAGAGAGAGAGAGAGAGAGAGAGAGAGAGAGAGTAGGAGAGGAGGAAACCCATCAAGACACCTCCATCACATAATCCAACAGAGACACAGAGAACACACACACAAAAAAAGAAAAAAAAAAAAGGAAAGAAAAAAACCCCCGTCCCTGCACTAAGCCTGTCGCGCGGCCACTCTCGCCCTTAGGACACACAGGGACAGAGTGTGTTATTGGCCGCGACGTAGTATTATTTACAACCCTGATTTATGTAAGAGCCGCGGAGGGTAATGAAGCAGCCCCACACACGCCACGCGCCGCCAACTCTCCTTCCCTCGCCCCCTCTCCTGCCCCCTCCCGGTCCCTTCGTCGTCCCACCCCTGTCTCACCCTCTCACCCCGGTGCTCGCTCGCCCTCCTCCTCCACATTCTCCCCACACTATTAAGTATATAGCACCTGGATGAGAAAAGTATGAGGAGGAGGGGGAATAGGAGAGGGAGGAGGAGGAGAAAGAGGAGTAGGAGGAGGAGGAGGAGGAGGAAGAGTATTACCAGAGCATTCCTTACCGCAGTAGTAATTCAGCACGATAAATACTGACATTCATCACAACGACGAAACTTTTTTGTGAGTGCGTGTATCATTTCTACATACTTGGGTAATTTATTATCGCTGCGAAGATACTGCATCGGATTTTTTTTCCACCTAATGGTAACGGGAGCTGCTTGCCGGGGGGGGGAGGGGGGGGTTGCTGCGGGAAGGGAAGGGAGGTGGAATCTCGCAGAATAGTCCTTTTCGTTAGATACTGTTCCCCCCCCCCCAAAAAAAAAAAATCAATGTGTGCTTAATTCTCGAAATAGTGGTAGTATTAGAGGTATTTGTAAAAATAGTGGTGGTGGTAGTGGTTGTGGCGGCGATGTTGGTATAAACGATAATATAATAGTGCTGTTACTACAGGAGGGTCGCCTTGCCCATCATATGACGCCTAAATCGGAGGTTACTCCAGGTTACATCATGCAGGACCCCTTCTCATCCTGAATACCTTAGCAGAGCCTATCGACTTGCTTAAACCACGAACTCTGTGGGCGTCCCCTTGGCCTCCTACCTCGGGATGTCCTCTTACAGAAACAGCTTGGAGGGTAGCGTGCCACATGCCCGTATTGCCGGAGTTGGCGCTCACGTACTATGCGGGTAACAGGCCTCGATCCAGTCTCACAGAGTAATCGTCGGTTTAGCACAATGTCATTTCAGCAATATTCCGCGATTCTGCGTAGACACTTGTTACCTAAGTAATTAATCCTCCTCTTCAAGTCACTATACAGTGTCCAAGACTCAGCCAAATAGTAAGACAGGGAGCAAAAGCTATTTGCAGATCCCGATCTTTGTCTTGCCAAAGGTATAGACTCTCTCTCTCTCTCTCTCTCTCTCTCTCTCTCTCATAAAACACACACACACACACACACACACACACACACACACACACACGCACGCACGCACGCACGCACACACACACAACCGCCAGTCCAACTGCACGCACGGATGCACACACACACACACATACACACACACACACACACACACACACACACACACACACACACACACACACACACACACACACATGTTCATTGGCAGAAGTATGTGGAGGTTCATCAAGATTCTGTCCATTCAGTCTGGAGTATTTTCAAAGCTGACCTTTACGTTGCTGCGGAAGTTAAAAACACTGGCATGTACAGTTATGAATGAAAACAAAACAACAAAATAACTTTAATAAAAATAGCGGTGACGAGCATCCTTACGTTAAGGACGAGAACTTTCAGATAAAGGTGTTGATTACAGGACGGTGTGAAAAACGAGTAAGGGTTTTAGGTTTCCACGTTTATAATGAGAGAAGACCTAAATATCTTTACGAAAAATACGTCTTGTTAGGTAGCTCATAAGCTTGAGTTTCTTACGATGGTTTTGTTTTTAAAAATCGTACGACACAAGGGCAGCATTATCGGAGCTATTTTCACAGACATGCAGAAGGAGGTGTATTTCCTGTCGACATCATGGCTCGCTCCATTGCCCCAGCCAGCCATTCTAGTCACAATTCCGAGGCTGCTAGAAGACATCAACATCTTAACAGCTTATATTGCTTTTGGTATGCGATGAACAACCAGTAAAGATGTGTAACTGAAAATAATCTCTGTTACTCATTATCTGATGTTGAGTTGACGTCATCCATATCACATTTTTGGCGAGTGAGTGACGGCTGGCAAGTAGCAATGCATGCCTCACCTAAAATAATACCTCAATTAAACACTTTACTCCCCCCCAAAATCATTGTTGAACAATTAAAAAAAAAATACATGTTACTCTTGTATCTCTATCATTCGGGCTTACTCTCGTACTCTGATAATTTCAGACTTTGATTTGGGCTGGAATCCATATCTGTCTATCACTTCACAAAGAGTAACAAACTAAAAGTCATTGCTTTTATGTAGAAATGATATTTTCTGAAACTCTTTCCAACTACTGTTCACCACTTTTTGTTCAATTAGTGTATTACTACATGTTCTACATTGACCAATGAATGGTGCATCCGCGCTGATCGTTATTGTCAACTGAGTTTATCACAAAACAATTTCAAAGGATCTTTCAGTTACACTTCTTTCCTGGTTGGTCCTCACATACTGTAAGCAATAAATAGAGAGAAGTGGTGACTCATCACTGGCTCAGTCTTACGACTGTCGCGTGCTGGGGATGTAGACTGTTTTCTTCTTTCAGAGAATACCAGTTTAGCTCAAAAAGTGACGAAGGCATGCAAACTATACTACGTTCCTCTTCTACCTCCTCTTTCTTTCTCGAATACGAAACACCACACAGTACCTCGTCTGACAAACAAAGTTCCTAGCAGTTTGCTCTATGCATGATGGTCTTTGTCTTAATCATATCACAGCGGAGAAAAGGAGTACGTTGAGTCTAGATGAACCCAGGCAACCAGCTAACTGCCAGGTCTTAACGAATATTTCTTAATTTTCAAGAGGATGAAAAACTGTATATTGAAACAACAATTAACGCAAACTGGAAGATACCGAAGTAGATCCCAATTTGTGAGTTCAATTGTCTCGTAAACAATTTGAGGCACGCGGCCTGGGTAGGAAAAGAGGCACGTTCTTAAAACCCTGTATCACCGTCCTCATCTCTACACGAGCACACGTAACCAACGATGATTTAGTCTCCTGTATACTCACTTCACAAAGGCTCCGCGAAAACCATCCCGGAAAGCAATGAGAGAGTGAGAGAGAGAGAAAGAGAGAGAGAGAGAGAAAGAAAGAGAGAGAGATAAATAAAGAAAAAGACAGAGAGAGAGAGAGAGAGACACAAAATCTGGTTCACTGTAATAACCTTTTTTCAACTGAGAGAGAGAGAGAGAGGGAGAGAGAGAGAGAGGGGGAGAGAGAGAAAGAGAGAGAGAGAGAGAGAGAGAGAGAGAGAGAGAGAGAGAGAGAGAGAGAGAGAGAGAGAGAGAGAGAGAGAGAGAGAGAGAGAGAGAGAGAGAGAGAGAGAGAGAGAGAGAGAGAGAGAGAGAGAGAGAGAGAGAGAGAGAGAGAGAGAGAGAGAGAGAGAGAGAGAGAGAGAGAGAGAGAGAGAGAGAGAGAGAGAGAGAGAGAGAGAGAGAGAGAGAGAGAGAGAGAGACTTGGGAGTATTGCGAGCACATCAGGACTTGCCCGACCTCAGTATATATTCCGCCTCACGACTCAATTTGCATACATATAGTGGTATATGACGCGGACTTTCTTATGGAATGCCTTCGTTTCCTTGGGTACTGCAGAAGTGAGTCCCTGAAAGTGGCTGGCTGGAGGACCGGTGGGCGGGAGAGGCGGGGCTAACGAGGAAGAGGAAGAAGAAAAAGAAGAGGTAGTTGAGGAAAGGAAGAAGAAAGAGGAGGAGAAGGGGAAAGAGGAGAAGATCGCTAAGACGACGACGACAAAGAAGAAGAAGAAAAAGAAAGAAAAAGGAAAAGAAAAAGAAAAAGAAAAAGAAGAAGAAGAAGAGGAAGAAGAAGAAGGTAAGAAAGAAGAAGTAGAAGTAGAAGAGGAGGAGGAGGTAGAGGAGGAGGAGGAGGAGGAGAGCTAGGACGAGGAGAACGAGGAGGATTGTGAAAGAGAATTAGAAGTAGGAGAGGAAACAGGAGGAGAAGGAGGAGGCGTAACAAGAAGAAAAGGAAGAGAATGAAGAATAGGAAAAGCAGCAGAAATAATGGAGAACGAGGTGGAAAAGGACGACGAAAGAGAATAGGAGGAGGAGGAGGAGGAGGCTGGAGAAGAGGAAAATGAGGAAGAGGACGAATAGGAGGGGAAGAAGCACACAGACTGGAGAGCTCGCCTTGACTAATTCGTCAGATGGATGTGTCTGCCACTCACTGCGGACAAAGAGGCTCGCTGCAAAGTTAATAAAGAAGGTGAGAGTGCTGGTATCTTGTTTTTTCTCGGTTCCTCTTTTATTCAGGGGTGTGGTGAGAGGCTGCGCTATGAATGTGCAACCTTTCATTTTCGCCCAGAGATGCGCTTTCCCTCTTCTTTTGTTTTCCGTGTTCCTGCTTTTTTAGTTTTGTTTTTCCTCAATCTTTTTTTATTCTTATACTTTTCTCTTTCCTTTTCTTTACTGTTTATATATTTATGTTTTTCCTTCTTTTACTTCTTTTTCACCCATTTTGTTGCTTTTAGCATTATCTTTCTTTTCGTCCTTCATGCTTACTTCACAGTCTTGTTTTCCTTTTCTTCCATATTTATCTTTGTTTTCTATTTTTTTCTCTTTTCTTCTTTTCTTTCTTCTAAATGTATTTTCTTTCTATTTTCATCATTTTTTCGCCTCTGTTCTGAAACTTTCTTATTTCATTACCCGTTTTATTCCTTCCGAGCTACACAACGCCTGGAAAAAGTCTCCCAATGAACACGGTCACGCGACACTCACGGGGCAAAGCTACATATGCATTCGATGTTCCTCAGGAACTTTGCCTTTCATATTTACCAGTTCATATTATCTGTTTGCAAAACTAAATTTTCAAAATATAAGCCATGCTGTGTAACGTGTCGAGAATTATCTCGAACTCCATTTTGAGCCAGAGCCTCTGTTCCCTTGGCAGAGGAATATATATTACTTGATGATTATGCTGCTCGATATAAAGTGGCGACAGTTCACGCGGTTTGAGTTCATAGGTCAACTATGACGTGTCTATAGCACAAGATCGAACGCTTAAAGAGGGGCAAGCTGTGAGTCGGGGCCTCGGTAAGCCTTGCCTACTTTTCAAGCACATTTGATATATACGTAGAGGCACATACATATACATTCGTGATTCATGATGTTTAAAGAGTGTACTGCTTCTTTACACGAAGAAAGCCACCGACAATTTTTTTTTTTCAGGTTCCATTCTTTAGCTACTTTCTAAAGCATATTTACGTCCTTGGTATTAGTACTCTTCATTACAAAGTAAATGTCTTTATCAGCATATTACATAGAAAGAGGGTGCTAAAATTTTCCCTCACGCCTTGTTTGTCTTCATACACCGATAATGAATGGTCTAATATGCTGCCATATAACAGCAGCTAGCGGGTATTTTTTCAATCAGTGCCTTTCTTGCGGTCGGCCAGTCTTCATTTACATATTATTGCTTTCACGCTCTTCAAAAAACAGCCTCCTATTAAGGCGGGCGAGTTGTGGCAGCACACACACACACACACACACACACACACACACACACACACACACACACACACACACACACACACACACACACACACACACACACACACACACACACACACACACACACACACACACACACACACACACACACACACACACACACACACACACACACACACACACACACACACACACACACACACACACACACACACACACACACACACACACACACACACACACACACACACACACACACACACACACACATACACACACGCAGCGCCCGACAACCCGGCAAGAGATGACACAAAAACTTGCGCGTGTGGCACCAAATGAACCAGCGATGTGGTGCCGAGACGCGGCCACTCTAGCCACAACGAATGCAGCTACAATTTTTTTTTTTACAACAAAGGAGGCAGCTCAAGGGCACAAAAAAATAAAGCAATAATAAAAAAAAGCCCCAGGGAGGACTCCCCTTCTGGCTGCCGACTTGAGAGGTGTCCAGATAACTCCTTGAACCTCCTCCTAATCAATTTCTACAACATTCGCGGTCTTCGTTCTGATTTTCATTCTGTGGAACACCATCTCTCCTCCTCTAAACCCCACCTTCTCTTCCTCACCGAAACACAGGTTTCTGAGGCTTCTGACATCAACCTCTACTCTGTTCCCTCCTACTATCTCTATCCTAAATTTCAATCCAAAGCTGGATGTTGCGCCTACGTGCGCAACGACATCACTTGCTCTCGTGCCCACGACCTCAGCGTAATCCTCCTGAGTTAATTAAACATTTATCATTAGTTCTTTGGCTACGTCTTACAAGACAGAGAAAAAGTGTGCAGTGTAAAATAAGCGTATGTCGCATTTTTTTTTATCCTGTCATGCTGTTATCTTAATTATGACATATTCTATCTGGCAGGACTCGCAAATAGTATGGACGTAAAAGCTCTTGAAACCAGAAATTAATTAACGTGCAGCCCTTCAGAAATATGAAACATGCAGGCTTAGCCATGTCATTTTCCTGCAGTACGAGATTTAGCTGATATAAAAATCCTGCTAATGGTCAAAATATTATATCAATCGAGTATAAGTTAAAAATACATTCCGATATTTCCACCTTTCTTTTGTATCGTTTTTTGATATAGCCAGTAAGGCATCATCCATAATCCTGAAAAGCAGCATCGTCCGTATGTGCTGCACGTATTAAGGCTTAAGGCGATGCGGGCGAATACAGGAACAATTCAACAGCGACGTAATATTCTCGAAAAAAAACGAAGGCATTACGACATAAAAGGCCAAACTATTCTGAGCGTTGTACCCCCCCACCCCCCACCCACCCCGACACATTCCTCGTTACGCTATGAACCCTTTCTGGCAGGCCGCAACCGATCCATATAGCGAATTGTGTTCTTTTTCACACCCATTATAACCTCCTCTTGTCTACACACTGTCTGTCTGTATGTATGCATGTCATCGCCTGCCTGTATGCACTCTCTCTCTCTCTCTCTCTCTCTCTCTCTCTCTCTCTCTCTCTCTCTCTCTCTCTCTCTCTCTCTCTCTCTCTCTCTCTCTCTCTCTCTCTCACACACACACACACACACACACACACACACACACACCTGCTCCCAACACAAACAACCGCATCCGTCAGTCCCTCACCTGTACAAGCATGTCCGTTATAACTCCTCAATTGTTCGGAAAGTGAAATATTTGCCTTGCGGCGCCGCGGACCCCTACTCCATCAGCTTCTTTATCGTGTTTTCTCCGTCGACACCACCGCCGCCACCGCCCAAGTCATTCTGCCGCTCATGTTTTATGCGCCGGGAGACACACGAGCGGGCCCGCCTTTACGGGCTTGCCTTCATGACAAACTCCGGCCGCCTCCAATATCTATTAAATTTTACAGCGTCCATATAGAAGAGTGTGAGTGCGCGTGGAGGAGGGTCTTGCGGCTTTTACTGTGCGCATCTCTGCCTCCCGCTCCTCTTTACGGCGAGAAAATAATGCATCGAAAACGGTTGTTGGTTGAAGTTGTTATGCGAGGGCCCGCAGAAGGTAGACAGGGGAACGGGGTGTCGAAGAGAGCAAGGAGGAGGTGGATAAAAGAGCAGGTGTGGGAAAGGAGGGGGCAAGAGGAGGAGGAGGAGGAGGAGGAGGAGGAGGAGGAGGAGGAGGAGGAGGAGGAGGAGGAGACAGGTGGGCAGTTATGGCGGGTTCCAGGAGGGTATACAGTAGTTTATCCGTTTCCAGGACCACCACCGGCCCGGACGCATCGCGGAGACAGAGCGTTCGGGGGCGTGACTGGCGGGAGTGAGTGGGTAACCGTCGCTCCTTAGACCTGAAGCTATTCCAGCCATTACTGAAGTACGTTCAATTAATAACTTAGCAGGGTCGCAGAGAACTGGAGGTCCCCCAATAGGAAGTCAGGCTTGGTTAGGTAAATATAGGTAAATATACATACATCTTACTAAACCCAACCTCTTACGAGAAGTTAGGTTAGATTAGATAAGGTTGGATTTGTTTTGATTTTAACCTATCATAATCACTTTCTACGGTGAGCTACATCTTTAGCTTAGACCTGACCTAACCGGCTTCAAGCAGGGCTCCCCCCCCCCCCCCACACACACACACACACACACACACACACACACACACACACACACACATCGAAAGCCCCAATTCACCATACGGCGAGGCTTCGCCCTCATCAATCCCCGTGAATAATTAACTAAGAATAATGTCAGCAGCGGCTGGAATGGCTGAAAATGCTTCTGGCCTGAAGAGGGTCACTACACTCGCCAGTCAGCTCGTCGTGTGGTCTAGTGGCAGCCTAAGAAACGGCTAAACAAGTGTCCACTTACCAGAAGAGGATGAGAGATGCAAAGGAACATATTTGTGAAGGCAGGGGTAAGGCAAAAGAGGGTAATGTAAGAAAGGGAGGAAGGGGGAGGAGGAGGAGGAGGAGGAGGAACACAAAGAAACACAAAGGAAGGACAAACAACAGCAGACCTGAAGGCCCCTTACGAGGCTGTTTGGGACAAGCTACACTAACTATCTGATGATTCTAATCAAAGGTGGAAGATGAAGGACAGCAAAGGCAAACCCCACCTTACCTCACCATCCATGGCTTTATCTAACCTCTTCTTGAATGTATCTACGGTATTGGCACCGACAACATGGCCCCCAAGCCTGTTCCATTCGTCCACCGCTCTATTGGTGAACCAATTCTTGCCTATGTCTTTGTTGATCTGAATTTGTCTAACTTAAAACCATTGCTACGCGTCCTACCTGGCTCTTTTACTATCAAAATATTATTGACATCCCCTTTATTAAAGCCCTTCATCCATTTATAGACTTCGGTCAAGTCTCCTCGCAACCTTCGCCTTTCTAGCGAGTGTAGATTTAACTGCTTCAGCCTGTCTTCATAAGCCAAGTTTCTCACCCCCTGAATCATCTTTATCATCCTCCTCTGTACAGATTCTAACATCTTGATATCTATTCTATAGTAGGGGGACCAGAACTGAACTGCATAATCGAGATGAGGTCTAACTAGTGCTAAGTAAAGTTTGAGGATGACTTCAGCGCTCCTATTGCTTACGCTCCTTGAGATGCAACCAAGCACTATGTTTGCCCGATTTTTAGCCTGAATCCATTGAGCCCTAGGACGGAGGTCAGCGCTCACTAGGACTCCTAAGTCTCTCTCACGCCCAGACCTACTTAGAGGAGTGCCATTTAAGGAGTAATTGTGTGAGCGGTTATTCCTACCTACACTCAAAATGCCCGAGATACCGTGCGCCAATAGTCTACTGAACAATCGTTTGTGGGGAACCTTATCAAATGCCTTTTGAAAATCCAGATATATGATATCTACTGATATGCTTTCATCGAACACCTCAAAAATATAATGAAAAAAATCAAGTTAGTTAAACACGAACGTTTACTACTACTACTACTACTACTACTACTACTACTACTACTATTACTACTACTACGGAGGGGGGCAGAAGGAGGAAGAGGAGGAGGACAAGGGGGGAGGTGGAGGAGGGAAAGGAGGCGGAGCGGAGGCACCAGGCGAGGTCCAGGTGTGGTGTGGGTGATGAGGAGGACAATTAGGACGATGTCCACGATTACTTCCTCTCAAGCGGCTGCACCGGAGCCTCATTAAGGAAAATAATCATAAGAGATACTATACTGCTACTAGGTACTACTTACTACTATTACTACTATTACTTTTTTTTTTTTACGTCTTGGCTGTAGCGCCGGTAGGCTTTCTTCAGGGGCCTGGTGGTCGGCCCAAACCCGCCATGGCGCAGGCAATTTTTATAGTGGCGCCATTTATGCTTGGCTCATGCTGCCCCCCGGAACTCATTCTTGATTCACTTGGACGGTTTCTTCAGGAGTCCGGGTTGATGGGTGGTCCTCAGTACAGCATGTGGGTAGACTTAGGCCACTCGGCGGTGACTGAAAAGTCCCAGGTGGTAGCGGGCGGATTCGAACTGAGGTTGTCCATGGCGCGGTGAATGCGGGGCCCGCACGCTAACCACTCAGCCACCGCCTACCCGCTACTACTACTACTACTGCTACAACTACTACTACTACTACTAATAATAATAACAATTAAATCGTATAATAAATGGCAGACGGAAATGGTAGTTGTTATTTTCTATTACAGGCTCTCCCTTATAAGTTCTTAGTAAAAGCTGCAAGCGTTCAAGGTGCTCGTTTATATATTATTCGTTCCGTTCCATTGTATTGGTTATCATTATATTAAGGACAGTGTTCGGGAAGCTGGCGCCTACGCATCCCTCGGCACATGAAGAGCATTAAACAAGAAACTCTCACGTGCAGGATATAGGGGAGGCTGCCTCGCAAAGGGTAACAATGACAAAGGTGTTTACAGGCAGCTTTGATCGAGGCCAGGGCCGCACCAGGTGACAGGCAGATACCATTTGTGAGTGAGGTGGAGGCTCTTTATGTGATCGTTGAAGGGCGGACAGTCAGTCAGGAAAGCAGACAGGCAGGCAGACAGACAGGCAGGCAGGCAGGTGGTCCACGTAAATATGGTGATGGCCTGACGATAGGAAAAACATGCGTCTCGCCACCCAGGTGTCCGCTCACTCCCTCACCTTCCCTCCCAAAACACGATCACAAACACACAAATCTGATAATACTCGACGTCCTCATATAGTGCATGCCCCCTCCCCCCCCCCACTCCCCCCCTTGTTCATCACCATACACTTCACGGCTTCCTGCTTGTTCAAACATCATCACATCATCCATGACCCTCACGCGTTCATCACCACTCGCATCACTGCCGCCTGCTTGTTGTTACGTCATCACATCATCCCGACCCTCACATGTTAGTGCCATTCAGCTCACAGCTCCTGCTTGTTGCAGCGACGCACGAGTCCCCGAACGGTCGTTTCCTATGTAATTAATTGTACGTGTGCGCAGTGACCTTTACCTTGCTTTTAACAAAACTATTTTTTCGCTCTTTCTTTTTGTAGAGTGATTGCTGCATCCATCCTCGTTTGTACGGCTTTGTGCATAACAGGCCACCATTCATCGTGCGGTGCAGAGCAAACCTTACACATCCCCCTAAAAGTTCAATAAACAAATGTAAAAAATTAATATTTATCACTGACTTTTCTTTTATGTTTTGTGTGTGCCCTCAACGTGTAACCTTCAATTTATTCTCATCACCGAATCCATATCAACTAGCGAAAAAAAAAGCAGTTCATCAGAATCTCGAAAAATATATTTCGCGACAAGTGATTTCTCGGAGTCGAACATGTCCACTATTCTTCGCCCTCGACGCGGGTAAGGTACATCATCAAGATTATTACATTTCCTCCCTGTAGGATAACGAGCTCATACCTCAGGCGAGCACTAACGAAGAGTTGCGATTTATGGCTAAAGTAAAGGACATTGATCTTTCACACTAAAGTAGAAAGTTGTTTGCGAAATTCTGTTCCCGGGCTTGGCTGTTTCCACGCCAGCTCATGCGAAACAATATATAGCTTTAAGTATTTTTTGCACATACATGAAACAAGGCGTTTTTGCGCCGCTACGGTTGTCATCTAATTGAAAGAAGAGTAAATGACACATTAGTTTTCCTTTCACTTTTAAACTGCTTCGATACTCTTTCTTCCAACCACGTCGAGTGCTAAGGAATCTGAAAACTGAACGCACTTATATGGTTTCATAATAAACAGAAAAGTTATAAGGATTAACATAAACGGAGCAGAGCTGTTTAGTGAACACATCTTGATAAACATTTAGCACCAGTTATACACATCAAACCTTAGTTTATCCCTTGCGGCCATCTAGTGGATTAATCCTGAGCATGTGTGGCGACTTTGTATGCAGGATGCAATACTCGTGCCTGTAAAGTGACCTTCCTCACCGGTTATTCATAGGTGTGCCCCTCCAGCGCCGTATTGATCACGAGTGACGGCACTCCAGGGAGGATACACTTTGAATTTCATTTACAGCGGTCCTGTAGTCCGACAGCAAATGGAAGTTTGCGGGGAGGATTCTGTGTAATAATCGTCAATACATTTATAGTGAATATAATGTTCCTACTGTCTGCCCGACTGGACATCGAAGAAGCGGCCGGCGTTGATGCCTCACAAGAATCTTTACAGACGCAACAGTCACCTTGATGTGGCAGGTTTTACTTTAATCGCGTAATTCTCGGTTACTGTTACTGAATAATTATAAAGAGCTTCCTTAGTGTAGTTCTCCTGTTACGGTGCTGCTAGACTAAGTGGCAGTCATGATAGTAATGGTAATAGTTGTGACTGATGGTGTGATTGTAGACGATGTGGTTAACTATGGATAAAAAGTAGTGTCCGGGAAGTGATGACAGGTAAAGCTGGAGGCTCTGCGTGGGTGTGGGAGAAGGAGGAGGAGGAGGAGGAGGAGGAGGAAGAGGAGGAGGAGGAGGAGAAAGCGAAGAAAAAGGAGAAAGAGGAGGAGGAGGAGGAGGAGGAAAAGGAAGAGGAGGAGAAGAAAAAAAAAGGATTAGAAGGAGGACACGGAGGAGGAGGAGGAGGAGGAGGAGCAAGAAGTGAAGGCGGAGGAGCCTAGAGAGAGAAACAAGCATCGGGCGGCGCATCTCAATGTTGACGTGCCTGATGGAATGACGTGGCGATGTTTGACTTGAGAATGAGGTGGCTTGGCCTGGTCACGACAGGTAAATTTGACCTACTGTTAGGCGGGAAATTGGTGTTGACCTGAGGGAGGCCCGGCTCTCACCTCCGCCCTAGTCCCGTCCTCCCTTCACACTGCGGAAGGGAGGGAGAGAAAGGGGGTGAGGGAAGACGAAAGGAAACTCACGACCGCTGCCCAACTACACATAGACGCCTCCTTCTTAAATACAGGTAGAGGTCACCGGTGGTCTATGGGTGAACGTATCGGATCAGCTCTAAAGTTAACGGTGCCTGTGGAGATAAATTGAACTTTAACTACTTTTCTTTGCTACTGGATTCTCTTCGGGAGCTGTATTGAGGGCACAGTTTTATTTTTTGGGGGGGTTGTCTTTTGTCTGTCTTCTTCAGCGAATGGGCAATTGTAACGACCACTTTTTCTCTTTTCCTTTTTTTTTTTTCCTCCTCTCTCTCTCTCTCTCTCTCTCTCTCTCTCTCTCTCTCTCTCTCTCTCTCTCTCTCTCTCTCTCTCTCTCTCTCTCTGCGAGGCCTTGAGCACCAGCGAGTTGCAAAACCAAATATATGAGTCAAGTACTATTTCTTTTCATCTTTTACTTTGTGAGGCTAGCGCTGCAACGAGACTCTTCCCGGCAGCCTTTCACTCCGGCGTCATTATAGTGGAGAGGCGTCGCGCTGGCTCGGGTCTGCGCTGCTAATGACACAGTGAAGGCCGCTGTACTACTTCGGTTGAGGCCTTGCAAGAGTTCATGTATCCCCATCCATCCCGGCCCACTCTGTAAGTGTCCTGAACGAAAAGCGAGGTTACTGCCATGATTTTATTTTACACACACACACACACACACACACACACACACACACACACACACACACACACACACAATCACACAATCAATCAATCAATTAATCAAAGACAAATACACACACACAAATACACAAACATTCACATATACAAAAAAGCATTTGCAAACACAAATCCCCACCTCTCTCTCTCTCTCTCTCTCTCTCTCTCTCTCTCTCTCTCTCTCTCTCTTGTTAAGGGTGTGTACCGTTATGCGTATAAAAAAGCTTGGGTGGTATACAGATCCAGGAACACAAAGCACGGGATGGCTGGACAGGATTTACTCAGACTCCGAATACTTTTTTTCTTCGTCATGTGATGTTTTAGAGCAGGCTAGTGAAATAAAAATGACTGTATATGCTCAAGCAGAGTTACATGTACGATATGAGACAGATAGGAAAGAAGAACCAAGGAACAAGCAAGATGCGGCAAAGGAAACACAATGCAGGTAAGAATTCCATAGTAGTTAAAGAAAAAAAGATCAGGGGTAGATTGCAGACGGGTTGTTGACAGGGGCCAGCAACAACACGTCCGATCGTCCCGGGCAGCATACAGACCCCCCCACCCCTTTTCCCCTTCTCCCGACTGCCGGGCTCCAGAGATGAAGGAGAGTGTATGTACAAAGGCAAAAAAGTGTCAGTACTGGCTTTTCCGGACTCTGCAAAAATTAAAACCGCTTCCCAGAGCGTTTGTTAGTGAAACTCGTCGAGGCAGGTTGGAGAGACTCGCGGCGCGGCACACAGGCTTCTGTGGCACCTCTGGAGACCCGTGACTGACGCACACTACCCAATTATGTGTGTGAAAGTGAAGGTCGTTTTATTTATTTATTATTATTTTTTTTTACGTCGCGGCCGCAGGCGAGTGTTTATAGTAGTTAGGTTAGCTTAAGTTTAGGGTATCTTCAAACACATGATTACCAGCACCTTATGGTATAAATCAACAAAGAATGACATCATATTGTTGTATAGAAAGTCTCATTAGTAAGGAGGTATATATGAATTTTCTGAGTCAAGACATATTGTAACTGCTTGGGGTTTTGTTAGGTTAGGTTAAGTATATGACCTATAATACCTGTTTGGGGTTTTGTTAGGTTAGGATAGGTTAAGTTTAGGCTATTTTCAAACACATGATTGCAAGCATTTTATGGTACAAATCAACAAAGAATGGCCTCAATTTGTTGCATAGAAAGTCTCATTAGTAAGGAAGCAAATATGAGTTTTCTGAGTCAAGACCTATAGTACCTAACTGTTTGGGGTTTTGTTAGGTTAGGAGGAGGGCGGCATGTGCTTCATTAGGCGTCACTTAAACAATCCTGACTGCGCCATCACCGGGCTCAGGGACATTCACTAACAGCCCTCTAAAACTGAAGTCTAAACAGGCAACAATAACTTCAGCCTAAAAAAAAAAAAAGAAAGCCCAAAGGCGCAGTGGGCAAACTTGTGAATTTTTCTCAAAGTTCCCGAAAATTCTCGAAAATTCCCATGGAAAGTTTCCAAGCTCAAAATTCCCGGGAATTTTACAACCCTATTCGTGAGAGTAAGTACGTGAAAGAAAGCAGTCGCGCTTAATTATTTTCACAGAAATTTAAACTATTTATGTGTATTTTTGAATATATTTTTATAGAAATTTACGTTATTTTATGTGTATTTTGTATATTTTAAGAAAGTTGAATAACACCAAAGTCAAGCTACTACACCTACCACCGCCGCTCATTTTCACTGATGATTCGTTTAAATATTTTTCATATCAAACCAAATACATGTGACACAAAGGGAACCTCGCTTGTTTGAGTCATGAGGAATCCATGCCGAAGTCACGCTCATTGCCCCCCCCCCCCCCCACACACACACACACATACAAACAAAACTCTCTCTCTCTCTCTCTCTCTCTCTCTCTCTCTCTCTCTCTCTCTCTCTCTCTCTCTCTCTCTCTCTCTCTCTCTCTCTCTCTCTCTCTCTCTCTCTCTCTCTCTCTCTCTCTCTCTCTCTCTCTCTCTCTCTCTCTCTCTCTCTCTCTCTCTCTCTCTCTCTAACAAAATAGAAAACAGCGGGGTGTCGTGCGTGGGAGTTTCATGATGGCATCTGGTGAGACATTCCAGGAGCTACAAGTATAGGACTTATTTGATAGTTACAACACACACACACACGCACACGCGCGCGAACACACACACACACACACACACACACACACACACACACACACACACACAAACACACAAACACAAACACAAACACAAACACAAACGCACACACACACACACACACACACTACACTACACTTTAAAAAAGTAACACATGATTCACTCTGTTCTGTTGCGAGTGCATCTGACGGGCGCCGTAATCGAAGTTAGGGCAAAGGGGCGGCATATGGATAATCTTTGACCAGTAGACTGCTTCTCTTTAGTCCATGACTATGACTGCGACGCCTACTCAGTGCTCAACTAGCGCTTATTTTTTTCTACTTCGAGAATCTAAAATTGCAACTAGCGCTTATTTTTTTTCTACTTCGAGAATCTAAAATTGCAACTAGAGCTTATTTTTTTTTCTACTTCGAGAATCTAAAATTGCAACTAGAGCTTTTTTTTTTTCTACTTCGAGAATCTAAAATTGCAATCACATAACCAGCTTTTCTATGTCTATCACGAATTTCGTTTCCGTGAAAGCCGACTAATCACTCGAATCTGTGCATGATTCTCCGCGATATCTATATATCTATATATATCTATATATATCTATATATCTCTATATATATATATATATATATATATATATATATATATATATATAAACACACACTTGTGTTTGTCGAAATCATTCAACAGAAACCCAGTTTTCTGTTATAGGCGTGTTATCAAATATTTGGTTCAATTTAGTGTTGCAGTTTCCAGGACGTGTATTGCCAAAGTCTTGCAGCGCTGTTATGTATCATGGGATATATTTCATTGCCCTGACGTCCTACTTGCCCCCTCACCGTCCTCCGTCCTCATCTCCATCCATATTACTCTGACTGCCGCTTTAATACACCCGCGACAACGGCGTCACTGCCCCTTCTCAAATCAATTATATAATGGATGCAACATGCCCTATTTTCTTCATACACAGTTCACTCCGCTGTTTCTCTTGGAATATATGAATCTTTTAAATGGATCCACATTTTCTTGTCAAAAATTATATACTCGTACACGAATTAGTTCACAGTCTGTTTTATTATAATATTTCAGTCGCTAACACTAGTAAGTATTACCAGAACACTCCCCCTCGACTTTGCAATAATTCTCCGGCCCACAGTTACATGCATCGTTTCCAGACAGCCACTCCACCCCAGCCGACCAACTCTTCTTCCCTTATGCCAAGTTGCACGGAGCGCTCCAGATTCCGGAACATCAGTCGTTGCAAAACACCCGCCCATTAAACCATCCCTTCCAGTCTTCTCTGTGTCGCTGTACGCATAGGAGGGCAGATAGAAGACCGCCCTCCTTTGCCCTCACCATCTTTTCTGTTTACGATTGATGTATGTATAAGTGATACAGAGGCGTCTACTTAATCTTCTAAACTTGGATGCAGCTTGTCGACTCACCTCCCCTCTCACCTTTTACTTGTTCCTGGAGAGGTAAGTAAGCACCGACTCACCTAGGTATAGAATTTACACCTGCTGTCTTGGAAATCCATTTGGCGGAAAAGACTAAGATATAGGAATTAATGGATGAATTGATGAATAACATATTGCCTCATGAACTAGTGGATAGATGAAAGATCAGTGGATGGATTAGTAGGTATATAAGGAAAATCTTGGTTGATGAGTGGTTGGCTATAAGGAGAGATGGCGAAAAAGACTGGAAAACATTAAATTTGTATCCTGTATTTTTTCATCTGTTTTAAAGCACGAAGGAAGTATTTTCCTTTACAAACCATAATTTTAGATCCCTATGTAAGGCCCCTAATAGAAAAAACACATACAGAATACTTAATACAGCTGGTAAATACAAAGCTCATCAGACTTCACGAATTATCCATCCCGCCTGCCTCGCCATCTCTACAGCATCACACGCAGAACAGGCAAACACAGGTGACGGCAGAGACAGGAGGCCGAAGAAGTAAATGTGAGTGTGCCGGGTTTCTATAAATCAATAACTCTATCTCCTCTATATTAAGGTTGACTCCGTGAATAATTGAAAAATAATCTCTCTCTCTCTCTCTCTCTCTCTCTCTCTCTCTCAACGCGCCTTTTATTTCACTTCAACCCTCTCTAAACCTATACAGCCCTCGTCACCGTGTGTGTGTGTGTGTGTGTGTGTGTGTGTGTGTGTGTGTGTGTGTGTGTGTGTGTGTGTGTGTTAGTCCTTGCTCTCAGTCATTCACGGCTCGGCATTAGAACCGGGAGCCTGAAGGCGTATGCATAACAAGCTTCATGGGGTCCACTTAATCCCGTTTCATCAACCAGAATATTAGAGAGGGAGCAGATTGGTGTTTACACATCGATGCATCTCCCTGGTCCAAGGTAGAATTAAGAGGGGGACTAGATGAGACGAGTGAAGAGGGGAAACGAAAGGGAAAAACATAGAGGGATAAACAACAAAAAGAAAACTGGAGTAGAGAGAGCAGGGGAGAGTAGGGGAAGAGAGGCGGAAGGTGAGACAAAGAGGAAATGTTATTCTGCAAATGGATAAACAAAACATGACCGGCTTAAGGAGCAAGGGTATAAATAATATTGAATGTAAATATGTAGTGCAGAGGGAGAGAGAGAGATAGAGAGAGAGAGCCCGAGAGGAAGAGAAAGAGGAGAGTAAACACATGTCGGAAAGGGAAGCGTGAGGGAAAAGTAACTGTGATTCGGGAAATGTGAAAGCAAACAAAGCACTGGAAGATGAAGCAACGCGAGAATGAATAAAAGAGAGAGAGAGAGAGAGAGAGAGAGAGAGAGAGAGAGAGAGAGAGAGAGAGAGAGAGAGAGAGAGAGAGAGAGAGAGAGAGAGAGAGAGAGAGAGAGGTGAACAAAAAGAAAAGAGAAAAAGGAATAAAGCTAAGTGTAATAAAAGACAAAACCTCGCCTCCTCCCAATGGTAAACAGAGGAAGGAAGCGAATGCCCACGAGGATGAAAAGCTTGCAAGTTAAATTAGGCCCAAAAAGTTTAGGGGCAGAAAAGAGCGAAGTCACCAGGTCTCTCTCTCTCTCTCTCTCTCTCGCTTAGTTTCTCTATATTTAGCGTCTCTTTCCATCACTGGCCTTCTGCACACACACACACACACACACACACACACACACACACACACACACACACACACACACACAACATCCCTACATACAAAACCAGGACCTCCTTTATGTTCTAAGACTTTAATAATTGTTTCCGTGGACATCTTGCTCTCCTTTTCCTCAGGCGAAAGATATGCAGGAAGGTTGTTGTCCTCTTTGTGTGTCGTGGGGTACAAAGTTTCTTCTTTTGTTAACTCGAACTTGAAGTACCTCAATATATACCTCCACGTTAATAAAACTTCTCTTCCATAAAAGGAGGAAAACATAGCAATCGAAACTTTAAAACACTAAATTTACTTTTATATTAGAGTTTTTTATTCGCTCTTATATCTACTTTTCATATCAGATAATTTGCACTTTTTTTTAACATTTTTGAAGTTCTTTGCTCGTTCTGATATCTTTTTTTTATTCAAGGATCATTATTTCTATCAAGTATCAGTTCTTCCTAAGCCAAAATTGAGCGAGATGTTTCCATAGAATAAACAAATTAGATACCTCCAACAAATCCTTACTCACGACACAAATATGGAAACTTCAAGACCAAGAAACCTCATTCTGTCCACCCAACACCACGAAAGATAGCCTGATCAACGCTGTGGTTGGGTCGGTCCGCCTCCTTTTCTCATTCTACCTCCGACCCTCAGCGATGCCCATACTTGACTTTTCATTACCAGCAGGCCAGCCTTTCGTCTCTGGGGAGCAGGGGAAGGGACTGAGGGAGGGGAGAACAGGAGGCGTATACTACTAATCCGAGTGACACGAGGGGAAACAAAGGCATCCGGGAGTAATTTTTCAATACCTACTTTAGCGTTAATTTTCATTGTCAATGTTTTAGAAACACTTGGCTGACGACTGAAGGACCTACGGGAAGAATACGCTTTATTTAACCCAATTTACTGACCCGACACAGTGCTGAGGGGGAGTAGGAGGAGGAGGAAGAGGCGGAGAAAGAAAAGTAAACATCGGAAGCGGAAGAGGAAGAGTAGGAGCAGGAGGAGGAGGAGGAGGTACGGAAAAAGAGGAAAAAGTGCAACAGTGAAGGATAACACGAGAAGTCCAATATAGTTTTTCTCTACTTCCACACTAAAAGCGATTCCTTCTATTCAAACAACGTAGAGTTTCAAAAGGCAAAAAAACGTTGTTCCTTACGGGTGGTCTAAACACAGATGAATTACTGATATGAGAGAGAGAGAGAGAGAGAGAGAGAGAGAGAGAGAGAGAAATAAAAAATCTCATCATCCTCACATGATAAGGGCGGCGCGTCCCCTCGCCCGGCCATCACCGGGGACTTTTCCCACCACAAAAATTTAGTTATTCCGATGAAATTACTCACTGGTAGAACCTCTCTCTCTCTCTCTCTCTCTCTCCTATTATACTTATCATATATTTATCTATCCTTCTAAGTGTATTTATTTACACACACACACACACACACACACACACACACACACACACACACACACACACACACACACACACACACACCGCTACGTTGGTGCAGTGGACTAAGACTCTGTAGTGTTAGGTTGTTGCCAGCCTGTCAGGCTGTTCGAGCCTGACTCAGGCCGATAGACATTTCCGCTAACAAGGAGCGGTCAATGGACTCCCTTTAAAAAATATTTAGGGGTGGAGAGATCTTGGCAGTACCCGGAGATCGGCTAGAGCTTCAAAGCTTTTTGTCTGACTATCATGAGTCCAGCGTGCAATCTAACCGTGGTGAATGGACCGTATTGGCTATACAGGCAGCGACACGTGTGGCCACTCAACTCCAAGCTGAATTTTCCATAAAGTTCAAGTTATAGACTAGAGTGCGTTTGAGGCTGTCTCAGGGATACACGGCCATAATGCCGCCGTTCCCCCAAGCCGATGATCGCACACACTTCACTCCTACCCGATTTTAGTTTTTCTCCATGTCAAATAGTGGAGTCAGGATATCGGGTAGGAGTAAAGTGTGTGCAATCGTTGGCTTGGGGCGGTGGCTGCATCAAGGGCTTGTATCCTGGAGGCAGCTTCAGACGCACTCTAGTACATAGCTTGAGTTCTATGGAAAGTACTGCTTTGACAGTTTGACACTGACAGCCAATACGGTCCATTACAGGCAAAAATATATAGATATATATATATATATATATATATATATATATATATATATATATATATATATATATATATATATATATATATATAGAGAGAGAGAGAGAGAGAGAGAGAGAGAGAGAGAGAGATAAAGATAGATATGAATAACTTATTTATTTATTCGTATATTACATACACAAGTGGAAATGGGTTCTTGTAATATTAAAGGTATTTAAAATAGGCTCATAAAATTACGCTGTGTTGTAAATACAAAACTGAGGTCGAAATATTTCGAAGGCCCACACAGAGTCGTAGGCTGGACGGAGTGCTCACCTCACCACTTACCGGCAGAGACATCAGCACACATTTCTAGAATGTTTGAAGAGCTGTAATTTCTTTGAAAAATAACCTTCACAACACTATCCCATATATGTGTTGGCAAGAGGCCCATTCCCCTTTACGGGCCTACTGCCTTGAAAATATCGGAGAAACGTCACCTGCAGCGGTTCCCAAGGTGATGAGGTGGCCGGGTAGGTAAACATATGGAAGAAGACTCCCTTATGTGGACACTTATCCAACAACTATACAAATATCAGCCCCTTCCCCGCATAAAGAAAAGCATTACACATTCGCAACAACTGGATGCAATACACCAATAACGTGTTAATTTCGATATTCTTCTAAAAATAAATTTTCAGATCTCTACAAAAGCTTTGCCTCAAGCTTCTCGTGGCCATGAAACAATCGAACTGAGAGAGCGAGGTGGTGCTCCTTTGGAAACGAAACCATTTAAAAAAAGTATCCATGGAGCCGAGTCTAATGCGTATCTGGAAATAATTTTCTACACGGCTAAGAAATATGACAAATACAAATAACATTATAGATACGCGCAGTCCTCGAGGAGGTAGGGAATGGTGGGTATTAAGGGAGATGGTAGATGATGTGTCAGGCGAGGCAGGGATGAGAAATGATCTGCTCAGTAATGTGCTGGGAATGCCGTTGGGTGTTTCAGTCCTCCTTTCTTGTGCTCACAACGCGCTTCTCTCTGAGTGTCACAAACACCTGGCACAAGTCCGAGGAAAATTTTGTTGTATTAAGACAATCAATTTGCAGCTATTCAACAAACGACAAAAAGGAGGATATTGTATAGCAAGTAAAGGCAGCGGATCATATTCTTGTTGTTTCACAGTTTCCTGTCTATGCAGTGGGCGTGCGTGAATGCGTACGAAAATAAAGGAACCGATTTCTTCTCAACTAGTGGATCTACAATCAGTAAAGCATCGCGATCGAAAGTTATTGACCTAAGAATATCATTAAAAACAGTCTCAATAATAACTAACGCAATAGCAGTAATAATAATATTCAATCAATCGATAGGGCATACGCCGGAGGGGCGCGTTGCCTTGCTCAACCTACGATGCCAATCCTCGGGGTTCCTCGAGAAAGTTTCCATGCAGGCCCTCTTCCCATCCTAAATGCCTCATGGCAGGAAACATCGACTTGCTAGAGCCATGAACTCTGTGGGCGTCCCCTTGGCCTCCTCACTCGGGCTTGTCTCCAACAGATGAAAACCGGGTGAGAAGGGACGACGGCAGTGTGCCACAGGTCCGTATAGCCAGAGCTGGGTGTTCACGGACTATGCTTGTTGTAGTAGTAGTCGTCAGGGCTCGGTAGGTAAGCTGCAGGTCATTTTCGTTGAAATGTTCCTCGACGTCCTCAGCGAGATAACATAAGAACACAAGAACATAGGAGTCTGCAAGAGACCGGTAGGCCTGTACGAGGCAGCTCCTTTGAACCTAACCTCCCGTGAATCTAACCCCACCTAATATCGCTGTTCATGAATTTATCTAATCTATTTTTGAATATGACAATTGTATTGGCACTCACAACATGACTGGTAAGCTTATTCCACTCATCCACCACTCTGTCAGTAAACCAATTTTTGCCTATGTCCTAACATTCCTAACGTACCTCTCCTTTCTCCTTGACTCTACTCATTAGCGCTTTAATCCTACTCGACAAAGCAAATACCATATCTTTCTGTTCCTATAGAGATGAAATATAGTATGGTTGTATTTCGAGATTTTTTTTGACTTTATATGAAGCTTGAATGTTGCAACAATAACCTCGACAACCCTATGATTAGTTGAAAAAATAACTTTGCTCTGAGGAAGAGCATGCAAGTCTTAAGGATCCTTCAACGAGTATTTCCGAGGGTGTGGTAAATCTCCTTAGCTATTCATCCAACATTGCTCTACCAACGGTGCACACGCGCAGACGTACGCGCAGACGTACGCGCACATACACACACACACACACACACACACACACACACACACACACACACACACACACACACACACACACACACACACACACACACACACACACACACACACACACACACACACACACGCACACAAAGAGGACACAGCCTGAAGCAGACACAAACACAGGAAAGGAAAGTTATGCCTCAGCGACTTGTAAATGAAGAAGGTCCGCTGTCCCAAAACAAAAATCTGACTTGAAATTTTGAGTATCAGGGTCTACGAAGAGGCGCCGAGGATGAACAACGGAAGTAATTCAACATCTAAGACATGCAATTGAGTAAAAAGTGAATCAGAATGAGAATATCATAAATATCTTTGGCACACAAGATAAATTGCTAGGATGACGAACCAATAACGAGATCAATACCGCGATGAAACTTAACAGCAGAAGAGGACTTCGTAACGTTGTGTTGACTGTTTATCTGCCTCTTTACGCCCGCAAGCCACCACAACATCTTTGAACACTTCATTGAAAAGAAAAGGAGCTAAAACAAAGATCCATGCAAAATAAAGTGTAATTGAGAAGTTATTTACCGTTTCTTGAGTGAGTGAGTGAGTGAGTGAGCGAGCGTGTGTGTGTGTGTGTGTGTGTGTGTGTGTGTGTGTGTGTGTGTGTGTGTGTGTGTTCCTGGCCAACATTTATAGTAGCTATTTACATACTTTGAATCAACGTCACAAGGAACGTTACATCACCAAAAAGCGAGAAATGGAAAGTGAGCAACCTTCCGGCAACTGCATTTCATATTTCCTTAAACTTCAATCATATCATGGGGACATAAACTTGATATTTCCTTTTTGGTGTATCGTATTTTCTTCATGAGAGTAGAATGATGTGGGAATGTTTTTAACCATTGGTTTACGAAGCTTAACGTGATATTAATGGAGTTTGCTACGGTTTAGGAGTTTCGTACATATAGTATATTCATTATTCCGATCTGTTCTATGATGACGATTAGGGCAACAAAACACACATACTCTGTCGAAAGTAATGCATGCCAGTGGTGAAATATATGGAGAAACAAATGAAGTGCCAAAACAACCACTGCAGGAGAGGCGGTGGCTCAGTGATTAGCGTGCCGGCACCGCGACCAAGAGAACGAGGGTTTGCGTCTCGCCCGCCGCTACAAGCTGGGATTTTTCAGTCACCGCCGAGTGGCCTAAGACTGCCCACATGCTGTCCTGAAGACCACCTATCAACCCGGACTCTAGATTCTTCTCTAAGAGGACCAAAGATGAGCTCCGCGGACCAGCATGAGCCAAGCAAGATGCGCCACTATAAACACTTGCCTGCGCTATAACGGGCTGAGGCCGACCATCAGGCCCCACCAAGAAAGCCTACCGGACCTATAGGCAGAAACTTTATATATATATATATATATATATATATATATATATATATATATATATATATATATATATATATATATATATATATATATATATATATATATATATATATATATATATATATATATATATATATATATATATATATATATATACATATATATATATATATATATATATATATATATATATATATATATATATATATATATATATATATATATATATATATATATATATATATATAATTTATATTTTCAAAAGTGACAGCCGTGAACGCACTACAAAATGGCATTTAAAAACGACCTGCTGTACTCTTCCAGCGTCAGCTGTCAGCGTGTTCAGAGAAGTGATCTAAATCCAGGTGAGAGGATGCTTAAGGGAGATACCCAGGAGTGAAGGGCAGGTGAGATGTGGGAAAAGCGAAGGGAGAGAGCTGGTAGCGCAGCTTACGTACATACTCATTCCCGCCCCTTCTCCCTCCGTGTTTCCCCTCACGCCTACCCACCTCCTCACCTTCCTTCCTTTCATCCATCCATCCTCATTCTCATCCCCGCCGCCGCAACATCCAACAGCCATTACCTAACAACAACTTGATGCCGCGCCGAAGGCCAGAGCCGCCGGGGCATTAGTCTTGACCAGGTCCTACAATCCATAACCATCTGTGTCGACCGCCGACACCATCACTCACTGTCCTCACCGAACTGTTGTCCTCCCCTCGCCCTGCTACTCCTCGCTTCTCTCTCTCTCTCTCTCTCTCTCTCTGTGTGTGTGTGTGTGTGTGTGTGTGTGAGAGAGAGAGAGAGAGAGAGAGAGAGAGAGAGAGAGAGAGAGAGAGAGAGAGAGAGAGAAATACCAATCAAACCATAATCTTCCATACTTGTCTTTATATTAATCTTAAGGGAGGCAAATATGCAACTATTAAACATAAAAAGGAAAAAAATATAAAACTGAAACGTTCACTGAATGTAGCCTTCTTAGGTACGGTCTAGTTTGTGTAGAAAGATGTTATTTTCTTATAGAAAAGGGACGCTGTATAAACTTTGAAATATAAAGATGATATTGCGAATTGTCATTTACTCCCAAACGAATGAAAAAAAAGAGCTTTAGTAAATAAAACAGATAAAAAAAGAAAAGTCTCCTAAGCGTAGTGTTCCCTACCTGAAGAGGCTTACACTACGAGCAAGAACACGGAAACAACTTCCATCTATTCTAAAAATGAGGTACTGCAAACTAACTGACTTGCGAGAGGTTTAGATTCAACATTCATTTGTTCTCAAACAGAGGAACTAAAACTTTTCTTTCAGCGTCACCTCCTTGGATGTCAGGTGGTATTAAATTAGGTTCACGGCAGATCCTTCGTCCAATCTTCGTCCTTTGTCTCATTAACCTGGCATTAGCTCCATCAGACGACACCCGAGCCGCTCCTCAAATATAATTACCGAGGTCGACCCACTCTCGATATCCTCTTGCGACACATGTTTTTCTTCTCTTTTTCCTCGTGATTTTCTTTTCCTTGAAAACCTTACCATACTTTTTTTTATTTCTTCGTCAAGTGAGTAGGACGGTTCCCATTTTTTTAATTCAATCGATGAATTCTTTTACTTGAAAATTTTCCCAAATCTTTCTTGAATCCGTGGTTTAGTGGCTATGACGCCCAGCTACGAATCCACGTGCATGGGTTCAAATTCCAGCATGGGCAGTCGGCACGCAGCCCACGCAGCTGTTTATCCTTCCTTTCGGTCTGGTCGATAAATGGGTACCTGGGTAAACCTAGGAAAGGTAAATTAAGGAACTCAGATGTTGTACTTGGCCTGTGTCCCGAGATAAAGCGTTTTATCTATCACAGGTTCAAGGGTCAATGGGACGGAGACGAGCACCAAGGGCACACGCAGCCAACAGGGTATGCTCCCAATTTTACTTTTACTTTACCTTTGTTGTAAAAATGTAAGTCACACTTAACTTTATCTTCATGTGTAAAAAAAATGTTACACATTGTCCCCACACAGCGAGGAAAAAAAGGGATGTACACTATATCTGCATTTTTATAACTCGTACGATTGAAGCATAAAAATAAAATTGTGTCAGTAATACATTCGTTCATTTATTTTTCATGCATTGTTAATAAATTATAGACGCAAAGCAAATTATTATTTACATCGCTCCCTTTCCCTTCGCCTCCACTCCTCTGTTCTCCCGCCGCCGGCCACCGCTCCCCCTATTCATTTTTATACTATTTTTTATTCTTTACAATTTCCTTATTCTCTATCAATCACATTTTTTGGTCGTTCTTCGCACTCATACTTTCGAAAACTTTCAAAAAATATTGTTTCGTTCTTTTGCTTACTCCACCGACTCGTAACTTTTCCTTTCATCACTTTCTCTTCAATTTTCTGTTCCATCTCTCTCTCTCTCTCTCTCTCTCTCTCTCTCTCTCTCTCTCTCTCTCTCTCTCTCTCTCTCTCTCGTTTTCCAATCACCACCACCAATCACTTCACCTTCCATTCAGCTGCCATCGGTCAACTTTCCCTTTCCGCCAAAGTCTCCTCACTTCCTTTCCGCCGCCTTTTCATTATGTACGTCCACATTCTCCTTTGGTCCCCTCGGCTCCTCCTCTTTCATCACTGCCTCTTCGTTTTTCCTTTCACTGTCTTACCATTTTACCATCCTCTACGTTTTCCTCTTTACCTTTACGTTGTACCAAATGAAAATGATTAAATCCCAGGTTTTAGGACACTATGTGCATCTATGTACCTCCGCTGAACGTAACGATTGATTTCTGGGACTTTATCTTCCTTCGTTGACCCACACTGCTCATTTATCCATTTTGTCCAATTGGTGATGATGAGGCTGGTTAAGTAATTGTGGTGGTGATGAGGATTTGCTAGTGGACACGATTTTCAGGAAAGAGATAGAGAAACAGACATTGCAAGATATAACAAGACTCCAGACAGGAGGCTGCAGAACGCTTAACCTCAGGCCTTGCTCAAAAACCCAGTTTCTCCACCTATTAACTAGACACAATCTTCCAAACACCTATCCCCTATTCTTCGACAACACCCAGCTGTCACCTTCTTCATCACTACATATCCTCGGTCTATCCTAAGCTCAAAATCTCAACTGAAAACTTCACATCTCCTCTCTTACTAAATCAGCTTCCTCGAGGTTGGGCGTTCTGTATAGTCTCCGCCAGTTCTTCTCCCCCGCACAGATGCTTTCCATATATAGGGGCCTTGTCCGCCCTCGTATGGAGTATGCATCTCACGTGTGGGGGAGCTCCATTCACACAGCTCTTCTGCACAGAGTTGAGTCTAAGGCTATTCGTCTCATCAGCTCTCCTCCTTTTACTGACAGCCTTCTACCTTTTAAATTCCGCCGCCATGTTGCTTCTCTTTCTATCTTCTATCGATATTTTCATGCTGACTGCTCTTCTGAACTTGCTAACTGCATGCCTCCCCCTCTCCCGCGGCCCCACTGCACACGACTTTCTACTCATGCTCATCCCTATACTGTCCAAACCCCTTATGCAAGAGTTAACCGTCATCTTAATTCTTTCATCCCCTTCACTGGTAAACTCTGGAACAGTCTTCCTTCGTCTGTATTTCCTCCTGCCTATGAGTGTATCAAGACACCTCTCCACCCGAAGTTGACCTCTCTTTTGGCTACTCTTTACTTTTTACTTTTGTGGGACCGGCGAGTAGCGTTTTTTTTTTTTTTTTACTACTCTTTTTGTTGACCCTGAGTCGCATCCTTTGATGTAAAAAAGAAAGAGAGAGAGAGAAAAAATATATATATATATATATATATATATAGAGAGAGAGAGAGAGAGAGAGAGAGAGAGAGAGAGAGAGAGAGAGAGAGAGAGAGAGAGAGAGAGAGAGAGAGAGAGAGAGAGAGAGAGAGAGAGAGAGAGAGAGAGAGAGAGAGAGAGAGAGAGAGAGAGAGAGAGAGAGAGAGAGAGAGAGAGAGAGAGAGAGAGAGAGAGAGAGAGAGAGAGAGAGAGAGAGAGAGAGAGAGAGAGAGAGAGAGAGAGAGAGAGAGAGAGAGAGAGAGAGAGAGAGAGAGAGAGAGAGAGAGAGAGAGAGAGAGAGAGAGAGAGAGAGAGAGAGATAGAGAGAGAGAGAGAGAGAGAGAGAGAGAGAGAGAGAGAGAGAGAGAGAGAGAGAGAGAGAGAGAGAGAGAGAGTGTAGCAGCCACCGCTCAAGCAGTCGCGTGCTCTCTTCCAGTGAAAACAGAAAATGGGGCGTTGCAGTATAGACTCATTGTTCATTCTTATTTTGTGTCAATGTTTTCGTTCGTGCTCCCGTCTCGCTGTTTCTTGTGCGTCTAATTGTTTATCTCTTGTTACTTGTTTACCTTTGACTGTCCGTCCACGTTCTCTTGTTGTCCACCGTTACACATTGTTCCACACATACACCAACACTTAAATGTTAACCTACACAAACAACATTCACACAAACGCATACACAAACAAACACCTATCATATGTGTTGTCCTTGTGATGATGAGGTGTGTAAGTTCTGTCCAATAAAGTAACCCTGGCGGATATGACTTTCTCTATCCGTGAACCGATTAGCACTTAGAACACTCGCTACCACCAACAATTGGTGACCCCGGAGTGTTGCTATGGTTCAAGGTGGCTTATAGCCGGTGCCGTTTTCAGGGCACTCTCTCCTAGAGTGGAGGACCTGGGCAGGGTAACTTGTCCATTCGTCCGTCCTCTCCTGGGGCAAAAATCCTCACCTCCATTCGGGGTTCGTGGGGCTGAGCACTCAGGTCGGGAGAAACATTACGCCATAGGCGTAGTTGCCACCTTCAGGGTTTTCCCCCGCCCTCCCCTAGGCGCCTTCTGCGCCTTCCCCAGGCACCCTCTGTGCCTCCTCCAGGCACCCTCTGTGCCTCCTCCAGGCACCCTCTGTGCCTCCCCCAGGCACCCTCTGTGCCTTTTCCAGGCACCCTCTGTGCGCCTCTTCCAGGCACCCTCTGTGCGCCTCTTCCAGGCACCCTCTGTGCGCCTCTTCCAGGCACCCTCTGTGCGCCTCTTCCAGGCACCCTCTGTGCGCCTCTTCCAGGCACCCTCTGTGCGCCTCTTCTAGGCTCCCTCTGTGCGCCTCTTCTAGGCTCCCTCTGTGCGCCTCCTCCAGGCATCTTCAGCGCCCTTCAGGCATCTTTTGTGCCCCATGGTGCTTCTCCCGGCGCTCACCCACCCACCCCCACCCTTCCTCCTCCCTGCTTTTCTGCTGGTCCGGCGACTGAGACACGCACACCGTGTGACACACTACACAGACTCAGTGAACACTCAAACACAGTGCTACACATTACTGAGACAGTGCCACACACTCAGTGTACACGCCACACACAGACTCGGTGTACACGCCATACAGACTCAGTGTATACGCCACCACACACCACACAAACTAAGAGAGACACGCAAACACTGTGTGACACCCCACTGGGACTACTAGCTGCCTCCTGGATTAACCACCGCCTCCTGGATCTACCACCGCCGTCTTGGATTATCCTACACTTGTGGATCTTTGTGTACAGTGCAGTGTGTCCAGCAACAGTTCAGTGCAGCGCGTCCCCAGCTACAGTTAGTGTCACAGTGTTACATACTAAGCGTTTAGTGTTGTGTTACAGTGCCTTTTTGAACACTGGTTCACTCCCCGAGCCACAGAGGCCCCTGGCACGTGCCAGCGCCTACAGTACACGCAGTTCGTTTTACTCTCACGGACTGCCGCGGCTCCTGGCACATGCTAGCGCCCCTAACTTTTGAACTCGCTGTGGCCCCCGGCTCGCTGGCATCTAGCGCCTTATCACGACGCCCTCACGGACTGCCGAGGCCCCTGACACGCTGGCAGCTGGCGCCTTTAATACACGCAGTCGTTCTACTCTCACCGACTGCCGAGGCCCCTGACACGCTGTCAGCTAGCGCCTTCACACGCAGTTCCCTCGATGCACTCTATGACTGCCGTGGCCCCCGGCGCGTTTACGCCAGTGCCTATTGCCCATCTCCACGCCGCTCGACTTCACCATACCTGACGACGACATGCAACTCTTCCTCTACTACGGCGGTGTCCTTCAGAGCACCACTCTTCTGCTCAGGACCCGTCTACGTGGTTCGCGATTCGGGAGTGCGGATTCAAGCCTTCCAGGATCTATTAAACAGCCAACCACTCAACTCACCGCAGCCCACCTTACGCAGCCCACCTTACGCAGCCCACCTCATGCAGCCCACCTCACGCTGCTCAACTCCTCGCTGCTCAACCCCTCGCTGCTCAACCCCTCGCTGCTCAACTCATCGCTGCTCAACACTTCAGCTCGACTTACCGTAGCTGTCCTCACTGCGCTACTCATCTCAGCTCGACTCACCGTAGCTGTATCCTAAGCGCTACTCACTCCAGCTCGACTCACCGTAGCTGTTGTCACCGCATTACTCACTCCAGCTCGACTCACCGTAGCTGTTGTCACTGCATTACTCACTCCAGCTCGACTTACTGTAGCTGTTGTCACTGCACTACTCACTCCAGCTCGACTCACCGTAGCTGTTGTCACTGCACTACTCACTCCAGCTCGACTCACCGTAGCTGTTGTCACTGCATTACTCACTCCAGCTCGACTCACCGTAGCTGTTGTCACTGCATTACTCACTCCAGCTCGACTCACCGTAGCTGTTGTCACTGCATTACTCACTCCAGCTCGACTCACCGTAGCTGTTGTCACTGCACTACTCACTCCAGCTCGACTTACTGTAGCTGTTGTCACTGCATTACTCACTCCAGCTCGACTCACCGTAGCTGTTGTCACTGCACTACTCACTCCAGCTCGACTTACTGTAGCTGTTGTCACTGCACTACTCACTCCAGCTCGACTCACCGTAGCTGTTGTCACTGCATTACTCACTCCAGCTCGACTCACCGTAGCTGTTGTCACCGCACTACTCACTCCAGCTCGACTCACCGTAGCTGTTGTCACCGCACTACTCACTCCAGCTCCAGCTCGACTTACTGTAGCTGTTGTCACTGCACTACTCACCTCAGCTCGACTCACCGTAGCTGAACACTACACACCGCAACGCATCAAAGTCTGCCACAGCGCCCCCGCACCTGGGAAGATTTCGTTCCTCCTTCCTCGTCACTGGGGGGGGAGTACTTGTAGCAGCCACCGCTCAAGCAGTCGCGTGCTCTCTTCCAGTGAAAACAGAAAATGGGGCGTTGCAGTATAGACTCATTGTTCATTCTTATTTTGTGTCAATGTTTTCGTTCGTGCTCCCGTCTCGCTGTTTCTTGTGCGTCTAATTGTTTATCTCTTGTTACTTGTTTACCTTTGACTGTCCGTCCACGTTCTCTTGTTGTCCACCGTTACACATTGTTCCACACATACACCAACACTTAAATGTTAACCTACACAAACAACATTCACACAAACGCATACACAAACAAACACCTATCATATGTGTTGTCCTTGTGATGATGAGGTGTGTAAGTTCTGTCCAATAAAGTAACCCTGGCGGATATGACTTTCTCTATCCGTGAACCGATTAGCACTTAGAACACTCGCTACCACCAACAAGAGAGAGAGAGAGAGAGAGAGAGAGAGAGAGAGAGAGAGAGAGACTAAAACACAAACACATATGAAGAACCACCCGCCCCGACACACACACACACACGCACACGCACACACACACACACACACACACACACACACACACACAGGTCATCCTTGCAGTTTTTCCCAGTTTTCCAAAAGTAAATCAACAAGGGACCGAGATTAACCTGGCGCAGACCAAGGCCGTGTTGCGTTAGAAATATTACCGGAGGCTTGAAGTTTATTTGTTTGTGGTGAAGGAAGAGGAGGAGGAGGAGGGAAAACAGAGGGTTGTGAGGAGGAGGAGGAGGAGGAGGGGGAAGAGAGGGGGATGGAGGAGGAGCAGTTGGAGGGGCGTCGGTGGAGCTTAAAAGGTCTTATCCCAATTCCCATCCTGTCTGCCACTTCAATTTAGGCAAGAGAGAGAGGGAGAGCGAGGGAGGGAGGGAAGGAGGGACGAAGGGAGGGACTGTGTGTGTGTGTGTGTGTGTGTGTGTGTGTGTGTGTGTGTAAAATGAAGGGAGTTTTGCATGGGGCGAGTCTGTTATTCTGGCTGCGTCTTTCTGTGTCATTCTCTCTTCCCTTACTCCTTTTCTCTCCTCCATTTCCTCTTCTCTCTTTCTTCCCTCCCTTCGTACCTCTTCCTCCTTTCCTTCCTCACTTTTTCTCCTCCTTTCCTTCCTGTTCTTTCTTGCTTCCTCCCTTTCTCTCCTTTCTCTCTCTGTCTGTGCTTGTCATTTTCTTTCTATTCATCAATCTCTCAGTCTCTCAGTTTTTATCTTGTGAGCATCTCTTTCATCAAGGTGACATAATAATTACTGAAAGGGAGATTACGTCACATAGCACGTCACAAAACCGGTTGGCGTTAATTACCCGTGAAACAACAACAGCACTAAAGCTATTAACTCTGACTAACATTTCCTATCATGATTATCGCCACCATCCACACGGTTATCGCCATAATCAACGTCATAATCATGAA
>NC_066525.1:11349184-11431684 GCF_024679095.1 Eriocheir sinensis
CTCGATTCCGCGGATGAATTCGATTTGGTGGGAGACTCGGTGCATCTGAATTTTTTTTTCCAACTTCTGCGATACGAATATACATGATGAACCGATTTAGTGGGGAACCGATATAGTTTTTTCATATATTTTAAGAGAACCCACCGCCGTAACAGGGCTCATGCAACAAAGTTCCGAATGTCCTTAAATTTGTCTAAAAGGTTTGGTGCGCTAAGAGAAGGAGCAGCACATAAAAGTCTGTTTGGGGAAGGGCATCCAAGTGTGTGTGTGTGTGTGTGTGTGTGTGTGTGTGTGTGTGTGTGTGTGTGTGTGTGTGTGTGTGTGTGTGTGTGTGTGTGTGTGTGTGTGTGTGTGTGTGTGTGTGTGTGTGTGTGTGTGTGTGTGTGTGTGTAAGATTTTTTTGTGCGCGAATTTTGTAACCTTTTATCACCAATAAAGTGCTGCAGTATTCATACACTTTTCCAGGTAATATTTCATAAAATATTTGTTATTTTGAAATAAAACAAGGCATCGCGGGGACACTCACCCACGAGGAGCGGCAGCAAGTCGGCAGCGGAGAGCGTCGCTGTGTTTACCTGAAAAGAGAACTCTGGCTGCATTCTTGTTCCTTGTAAGAGTCAACACAATAAAAATGTAAGTAAATAATGAGAAAACTTGTCTCATCTTAAAAGTTTTCTTACGTATTTCTTTGCCGTTTCCACAATGATAAAGATGTTAAAATATGAATTTGTTAAGTTTCCTGCTCTGAGGTTTGCTTATTATTTTGATGTATTTCACCCCAAGATTGCAACGGTTCTTCAAAACCAATGATTATATACCGTTTGCATTACTAAATTATATTTTTTTTATGTGTGTCGTCTTTTCCCTTCGGCCTTCGAGTCCCATTAAAAGCCAGTGTCGAAATAAAGAAACGAACACAAATATTTACCCGTAAAAATGGAGGTCAATAATATAAGTATTTTTTTCCATTTCAAAATAATAGAAATGAGAAAAATTCAAACGCATTTTATATTTCCGGGAAGAAAGTACGAGACAAAAATCATGCAAATACATTTTACAGTGTCGTCTGTGTCGAAAAAGAAAGCACAACGGAATGTTATCACGAAGTATACCTCATGTTGTGAAAAAAAATCTGAAATAATTAAGAAAATTTAATAACTGGTTTATCCATCATGGAAACAGACAAAATATGCCTAAAAACGCATACCCTACCGCGTCAGAGAAGCTGTACCGCGAAAAATAAAACACGCTTCGTCAACACTAAATAGCTTCAACAGGTCCTCGACACGCCTAAGTGTTCCGTCAGGCCTTGCGCCGTGCACGCCTTCGACAGTGACGGCCAGGGTGTGACGCCTCGCCACACCCGCTGACGGGCACGCCACTCACTCCCCGGCGTCGTCCGGGAGGCACTGCTGACACTGCCTCCTTCAAGGGACGTCCCGAGAAATGTCTCCGTGCACTTGGTTCCTCAGTCACACACGCATATACACTACATCCACACATATACATGAATGTGTGTGTGTGTGTGTGTGTGTGTGTGTGTGTGTGTGTGTGTGTGTGTGTGTGTGTACATTGTGTATTTATATTTATCTATCTATATCTATTTGTCTATATATCTATACAATATACAATATATATTTATACCAAATTCCCTTGAAACACGCATATTTACTACATTAACAAACAAACACATTAATATATAGGCTACTACATTCATATACAATCACATTCATGCTACATTCGCACATAAACAGTAGCGTATGCACTACATTTTCACACAAAAACACTCATAAATACTACATCTAAAAATAGAAATACGCATATATACTTAGTCAACACATAATTAGAGACAGAGTTAATGAGGAATGATCTTGTACCGAAATTAGGGCAATACGATTACGATTACGTTAAAGAATGTAAAAAAGTAGCCAGCATCCAATTTTACATATCCACACAAGCAGAAGAAAGCGCTGCGTAGTGACACGGGAATAAGGTCAAGAAAAAGATAATGACGCACAAGAAAGAGGCCAAATAGACTTTACTCTGGACTGCAAAAGATAGCTCGCACCCTACAATTCTACAGCATTCGTGTTTAGCATGAGAAAAAATAAATGCTAACTGGCGGTAAGAGTTAAATGGATTACATCAGTTATTCGCGCTCAGAGGCCTCTATTCAAGGTGGACTCTTCTAAACACTAAAATACCAGACACCCAGAATGATATCAGGGAAGGACAGAAGGTGAGAAGGACGAGGAGGCGGAGCTACATGTACGTAACCTATCAATTAACTTGTGGTTTAAATCAAAAGGGCAAGAAGGGTAGGAAAGGCGAAGAGGTACTGGGGTGGGGGTGGGGGTGGGGGGAAGCGATCTATCACGTTAATCTAATAAGACTACGGTATTAACACGACACGAAAGCCAAGTAATAACTGCTCAGGATGAATTATGGGTTCACGACCTGCAGCTTGTAGACCGCGTGTTCTGCAAAGACTACGAATTTTTATAAGCATTGTAAGGATATTTCTTCATATAAATCTAATAGTGAAAAGTAGGAAGTAAAATGAAAAGCTTTATCTATGCGCTTTAATAGGCTAATCATTATTTTTTTTCTTTCAGATTAGGATGCGCGGAATGCCCATGAGCCGTGACGGGTACGGAAGATTGCTGGCGGAGAGCAGGTGTAACGTGTGGTGTCCATGGGGGGTACCGTCACCCGGGTACGGCGACTGGCGGCTGGGGAATGGCTGGGATGGGTGGCGGAAAACGAATGGGTGGCAGACTGTAAGTAATGTATATAAACGGTTGGTAGATGGTGGGTGGCAGATACAGATGATTGGTATAGGCTGTTAAGCGGTTATGGATGGTTGGCAGATGATAAATAGCGTATATAGATGGTCGCCAGATGGTTTGTAGCGGTTATTAATACGTTATTCTCATTTTTTATATAATGGAGCTTGGTACCTTATGGAAAAAAGGTCCTCAACAGAAGAAAGTCTTTGGATAAGTTTTACAATGCATAGCAAAATTTTCTTCGTATACGCTTTACCGGAGTTAGTAACTATTTTACCTGTCGCCTGGCTTCGTGATGAAGTCTGTTATTTTCAGGCGAGTTTTGCTCTTTCTGTAAACTGTATAACATGCTTCTCTCCGTCAATGAATGTTTGATTTCGATGCAATGTCATACATAAACATTAACACACAGACAGACAGTCAGACAGAGACAGGCAGGCTGATAGAAAACATTCATCAAACTCTACATCGATCCTCCTCATGAAGTAAAACTTGCCAGGAATGATCACTACTTCCTTTTGTTCATGGGAAATCACGCACATCTAAAAACAGTACCAGCATACGCTAACGCGGCAGGTAGTCTAATCACTAGGCCAACCCTCATAGTGAAAATAGCAGGCAGGTGTCGCAGATACCAAGGAGGCAGGTATTACGGCAAATTTTTGGGAGGTGTTTAATTTCTATGGTTGGTGAGACGAGGCTGAGTTGCCGTCACATGCAGACACATCAGATCTTAGGAGATAATCCATGGGTCGCTTCCCACAATACAGATGTCACGATAGATATGGCAAGGTATAGTTTCGATGTCGTTCTTTAGACGTTTACAAGTCAATGGGAGAAGTGAAGTGGTGATTAGGAGGGTGATTGTGGAACGTGCACCTCAGATACGTCGGACAGGGAAGCAGCGGTGATTAACTTCAAGAACACACGTTTCTCCTTCACAACTGTATACTTAAACCAGTCGATGTCATGAGCGTCCGCGATGCAAACAGTAAAATCAAATGTAATTTTCTTCATTACTGTATGTTTCTTGTTTTTACAGTAAGGGCGGCAGCTCAAGGGCAAAAATAAAAACAGCAACAAAAAAGCCCGCTAGACGCAGCTAGGAATAAAAGGAGAAAGAAAAGCGATGTCATTTTTGGGTGGAGAGGTGGCTTGATAGGATGGGAGAAGTCTCCTGTGATATTCAAACTAGTCGTTACCAATTCCGTACAATATATTCAGAAGTAAATTAACAAGTTGACAAGTTAACATCTTCATCAATTCATAGGTACGGCTCGCGCGAGGGCGCCCGCAGGCACGCGCACAAACGCACGAACGCACACATACATAAACAAACACACACACAAAAAAAGCAAGTACTATTGCAGCCCAGGTGTCTTGCTATGAAAGCCGTATATTACGTCTTTATTGAGTAACTGAGAAACAAATTCAAACTCATACCTACAATATTCTTTAAAATATGCTAAAAAAAAACTTTTCACCTTTCTTTCTTCTTGTTACAAAGTGAACACAAAGGAAGTTCGACCTAACTTGTTCATTACGAGTTCGGGGCCCCAAATAATGCACCTGATATTTCATGCAACTATGTAAACAATGAAAGTTTTCACTTGATATTATAATTCCATCTTTATTATTGTAAAATAAACCGACCAAGAAGCTGCAGCATGCACCCCCTCCCCTCCGCTTCCTTCCCCCGTCCCTCTCGTCCCGCTCTACTCAGGAGCCATTACACCGGTTCCCGCTGGAGACAAGGAGGAAAGAGGAGATAACAGTAAAGCGGATGGAGTGAGTGATCACTTGCCTCCAGGTAATTAACTTTCATTTACGTTCCTATTCTCGTGATTCATATCTCGTTTCATTCAGCATGGAATTTTCTCCTTCAATTCTCAACCAGCTTTTTCCTTGGCCCGATGGTCTCCCCCTCGAAGGTGCAGAGGTGCTCGTTTTCCTTAATGACCTCGTCGGAGAGGGTCATTAAAAAGAGACAGCTGGTCACTCCTCAATCCTCATGAGCCTCCATCATACAATTCTGCCCTCCTACCGCCTCCCGTGTTGGTGGTGATGGCGGTATTTTTTTCAACGCAGCCAAATGAGTGATATAAAGAAGGGACACATATGGAGTATACAACTGGAGTGTATGCATCTCATGTGGGGGGAGAGGGGTCGCACACAGCCCTTTTGGACAGAGTCGAGTCAAAAACTTTTCACCGCCTCAACTCTCCTCTTACTTCTACCTCTTAGCTTCTACCTCTCAACTCTGCCGTAATGTTGCCTCTCTATCCTCTGTCGATATTTTCATGCAGACAATTATTCTGTACTTGCTAACTGCGTGCCTCCACACCTCCCGTGGCCCCGCTGCAGACGACTTGTGCTTTTGCTTATTCCTTTACTATTCTAATATCCTATGCATGATTTAATCAAAATCTTCATTCTTTCATTTTGCTGGTAAACTCTGGAACAGCCTTTCAGTATCTTTATCTACTCCTGACTACGATTTAAACACTCTCTAGAGGGGAGTATCAAGATACCTCTCAAATTGACTCTTCCCACTATTTCGAACACATCACACAAACATTTGTAAGAGACAGTACTAAACAAAGTAGGCCATGGGGACAGCCACAGTGTTCGTGGCATGAGAAAATTAATGGGAAAAGTTTATGATGTACTTAAGATAGAAAGGAGGACACCATGGAGATTTTACACGGAGGAACGGCCTGGTCGTAGGGTGGGAGAGGCGACGCGCCCCCCTGGCGTATGCCCCTATAGATTGATTGAATACAATGCTAGCCCATCAAGAGCATTGATAAAAGATACAGCAAATTCATTTTGAAAATTACTAGTCTTAGGTATAACACAACACACTAGAGTGGGTAAGTGAATTAACCAATAAGCGTCTATGGGATGCGTTCCGTTTAGTAAAATGACCACATCATCACATTTCATCTTAAAATGGCAACATATATTGAGATGGTCTAATTCACGACCAAAAATGATAATATTTACGTAGATTACTTGTTTAACTTTACAGATTATAAAACATAACTCAATTTTGAAACCGAGCACAACAACTTCGGTGAAAACTTACTCTCGTGTGTGTGTGTGTGTGTGTGTGTGTGTGTGTGTGTGTGTGTGTGTGTGTGTGTGTGTCCTCGTGATATCTGGAACCCGTGACTATTTTGAAGTACTGTTTGATCATAAAGGCTTGCATTTGCTGCAAATACAATATCAACTACGGAATGAAGGCTTGATTTTCTCTCTCTCTCTCTCTCTCTCTCTCTCTCTCTCTCTCTCTCTCTCTCTCTCTCTCTCTCTCTCTCTCTCTCTCTCTCTCTCTCTCTCTCTCTCTCTCTCTCTCTCTCTCTCTCTCTCTCTCTCTCTCTCTCTCTCTCTCTCTCTCTCTCTCTCTCTCTCTCTCTCTCTCTCTCTCTCTCTCTCTCTCTCTCTCTCTCTCTCTCTCTCTCTCTCTCTCTCTCTCTCTCTCTCTCTCTCTCTCTCTCTCTCTCTCTCTCTCTCTCATAATTGGAAACTTCAAATCTCATATCTCGCCAAATCACAAATCCCGGGGTTGGATAGGCGCCTTGTATGGTCTCCATTTTTTCCCCTTTCATGCTCTTTGTTCACAGAAGCCTTCTCCGCCCCTGTATGGGGTATTTATTCAGTATGCACCAAGGTTCCACTCACACAGTTCTTTTGGACAGAGTTTATGGTTCTTCACTGCACTTTTGTTTTTAGGATCAGCGTGTTGAGGTCTTTTGTTATTTCCTTGTTTATTTTTTCTTTGTCTCTCTCTTGTGTCGTGAAAATATACTACAACTACTGCTACTACTACTACTATTATTATTATTATTATTATTATTATTATTATTATTATTATTATTATTATTATTATTATTATTATTATTATTATTATTATCATTATTATTACTATCATTATTGCTGCTGCTGTCATCATTAATAGTACCATTATCATTAATATTATTAATATTATTGTTATTATCATTATTATTAATTTGATTATCATCATTATCATTTTCATTATTATAAATATAATAATAATAATAATAATAATAATAATTATTATTATTATCATTATTATTATTATTATTATTATTATTATTATTATTATTATTATTATTTTTATTATTATTATTATTATCATTATTATTATTTCATACATTACCTAACAATATTATATTCATTCATTATCATCACATTCACATCATACGTGCTGACAGAAGCATCCGAAACATGCACTGACAGTCTGCATGCCACCACCCAGAATAAAATAGTTCGTGCTCATTGAACTACAACGTAATTAATTCTTTCTCTCCACGCTCAATTTGCATTACGTAGTGACGGCGCGTTTGTGCTTGACGGGAAGCGAGTGACGCATGACGCTGGCCCGAAGTCGTGCGGGCGGCGGGCGGAGGGGCGGCAGGAACGGACAAAAATCAATGTGGCTTATAGGCAGGCAGTGGGCAAGGCTACCGGCGAAGACCGAGGGACCCGCGTGGAGTTATTTCTCGCCAAACTACATAACTGCGAGTGACGGCTGGGCTCACTGGATGGCTGGCTGGTTACCTGACTGTCTCTGTGGCAATTTGGCCGTCTGTCGCACGTCTAACTCCCGTCACTGTGTCGGAGTGCATGAATCCCTTGTTTGTTCGCTGCCCCGCTGCCTCCTGTTGTGGGCGTCGTCGCTGTCATGCACAACCACCACCACCACCAGGAGAACCAAACACTGGACGGTCGAATTCCTCGTCGATGGAACGTTAAATGAAAGCCAAATACTGATGTAGCCAAGTTAGACATTCACTACAACGTTTATGGATTCTCGATTTAAAACTTTCTGGAAATTAATTTTAGTGTAAAATACTTTCGGGTATATAAAGTAGCCTTAGATAATATCGTCATAACTTACCCGTTGACCTCTCCTTACACAAGGAAGATCGTAAGGCAACGTGCCCGAATCAGGAATAATGGAAGAGACACCATTGAAACGCTCTCTCAGACAAGATTAATTGGAACTTCGAAAGTGAAAACCTCATTCCGGAGTGAGGACGAGTGTTCGGGCGGCAGATGTGTGCTCGCAGACCTGAGTGGCGCCGCTTACTGTCTAATGTCTATAAGAATGATGCTGAGCCCGACTGGATCCGATATAAATGAACCCTTTGCGCCTTAAGATGGGCCGCGTTCCGACCGATGAACGCAGAGTGTGCAGAAAAATTGGATTACATCTCTATTTTTTCCGCGCTCTAGTGGAAACTTAAGCCGAGTGGTCTTGGATGAAGGGAGGATAAAGGAAAGTAGGACTGTGAATCTCCTACCTCACGGAAAGAGAACGAGGTGATCCCTGGAGCGACACCCCTGACCAGCTGCCCTCGAATGGGTTTGGTGGAATTACTTTCACATTATTACTCCACATTACTACCACATTAGCTTTTTGGCTGAGTCCTCTTTCACTGGACATAAGACTACTTGTACCAAAACTCCCCGCCTGGACTGGTGTGTGTGTGGGAGTGTTGAAGAAATATGTTGAATCTATGAAAGCACTTTTATATATGTGAAGATTACGATTAGAGGTGAGAATTACTCATATCTTTATATAAATCTTGGAAGCACAAGATTTGTTTGGTAAGAACAAAACGAATCGGAAATAATGGAAGGGGAATGAACATGTTGAGGGAAGTGTTGTGCACAGGATAGCCAAGGTGAAGGACAGGTGTGCTTGATAAAGGACTAATATCAATTGGAAAAAGGACAATGTGCTGACAGGGTGTGTAAATACCTAAGCAATTAATGAAACAAAAGCGGTGAGCAAATATTCTGTTAAATAAGGTGAAACAAAGCAGGAATGCACTGCGAATTGAATTTTTCTGTTGTGCAAGTTTATTATGTTTGTAAGTGATTTTCTTATTCCGTTGTTTTCTCTTCTCTTGATTTCGCATTTAACCATTCTTTTGTTGCTACCAATATTTACTTTGTTGAGAATTGTTGAATTTTTAACTATGCTGTGACTGATTGAATGTTTACTTCATTCTGGGTTTCAATGTTTAGGATGTATAATTCATCGTCGAATTCTTCAATAACTCTGATCATTTCGTCCCTCTTATATACGAGTTCAAAGTTTTGCTTGCTAGTAGTAATCATGTTTTTTTTCACAAATACCTGAATTTTGCGCCTCTTTAATCTTCATGATGTTAAACTTAACGTCCTCATGCTCTTAATTAATAATATAAATATTCCTGCTTATCATGCTTCTGTGTTTTTGCATTATAGTCTGACAAGTACGGTCCGTTTGGGTGCCGAGTCTCTCCACAGCGCTGCCGCATTATCCCTAATACATCACTTTCTCTCTTATGCCAGCTGTTTATTATTTGAAATTGTGTATTAATATTCTATATACATAAAATAAGCATATTTAGTGTTATTAATGTCATTTTTTAGATTAATGGCAAATTATATACACGTAAAATATTTGCTTTCCGACGTTGTCAGCGATCAAAGGAATCGTGTCACTTCCTCCATACCTCCACGCTCGGTGACAGTTACTTCAGCGGCTGTCCTTACTCCGAAGGCTAGATTTCGCAGAGCTATATCCAAGAGCGGGCCCCGCCTAATCGGACTTCATAGCTGAGCTTTGACTATAGCGGCTTCGTTTCTACAATTTAGTGATTTTTTTTATCGTTTGTCAAGTGCATATTCCTTACAATCTTCTGTGAAATTTTCGTTAATTTGTTAAATGTTATAAGACGGCTTACCGATTTGAGTCCTAGTTGCAAAATTAAGTTTTTAATTATGCAGGCTCAACAAAAATCGGAAGTGCCTTTCTTTCCAAATCATTCCTTTCTCTTTTCAAGTAAGCTTGATTTTGCACAAACCATCTTGCAATCACCTCTAGAATTTTAATTGTTAAGTACTTACATGACCCAAGATGTCACGCCTTTGTGTTGGGATCAATTTTACTCCTTGTTTTCAGATTAAGATTTCAAATTCCATCTCTGGGCAGTCTTTTGTAAGGGAACGTATTCAAAATTTATGGAGAACGGTTTACAGTCAGGTTTATGAGGGTTTGTTCTCTTTATTTCGTCAATCTGCTGTAATTCCCAGCCGCGGTGTCTCCAATGGCTTGTTTTACTACTTCAACACCAAATAACCCACGATCACAGTATAATAAATCAGCAGTCCCTATGTTTACGAATGACTTAACATGTTTGTAAAGCTTATCAACCGCCTCAACTTTGCTGCTAGCGTGGGGTGCACTCTTCGGTTACATACAGTTTGTATATTTCATTTGATGTTACGTAGCTCGAGCGTTCATTTCCATTGAAGTCTTCTATCCAATTGCTCTGTACAGTTCTGTAAAAAATAATCCATTTCTCTCTCTCTCTCTCTCTCTCTCTCTCTCATAGAACATAAGAACATACTCCTTTGACCCCTAGCTCCCGTGTATCTAACCCCACCTAATATCGCTGTCCATGAATTTATCTAGTCTATTTTTGAATTGTATTGGCACTCACCACATGATGCTAAGCCTATTCCACTCATCCACCACCCTGTTAGTAAACCAATTTTTGCCTATGTCCCTGTTGAATCTGAATTTATCCAGTTTACCTGTTACTTCGTGTCCTACCCGGTTTCTTCTACCAACAAAACCTTATGAATGTCTCCTTATTAAAGCTCTTCATCCATTTATACCTCGATCTCGTCTCCATTCCCGCACCCCTTCGCAGAATGCAAGTTTAAAGTTTTGATTTTTTTCCTCCTATGGTAAAGTCATTTCTCAACCATCTTTTCAGTAGTCTCCCTCCTCCCCCGATTTCAACATTTTGATATCCATTCTATAGTAGGGTGTCCCAGAACTGAACCGCATAGTCAAGATGAGGTCTAACTAATGCTAAATATAGTTTGAGTCCCAACCCTATTAAGCTCGATTTCGAGCTTGCCTCACTAACCCCCCTAAATCCATCTCGCACCACTAATGCTCTAAATCCTCTGTTGAGCAGAGTAATGATTGTTGAGTTGGTTTTTCCTAAATCATGTTCCCTTCCTTCCTACTCTCTCTCTCTTCTCTCTCTCTCTCTCTCTCTCTCTCTCTCTCTCTCTCTCTCTCTCTCTCTCTCTCTCTCTCTCTCTCTCTCTCTCTCTCTCTCTCTCTCTCTCTCTCTCTCTCTCTCTCTCTCTCTCTCTCTCTCTCTCTCTCTCTCTCTCTCTCTCTCTCTCTCTCTCTCTCTCTCTCTCTCTCTCTCTCTCTCTCTCACACACACACACACACACACACACACACATAAAAGACTGTAAGCAAGAACACTCGTGCGCCCCGAGTATCCAAAAATATATGCAAATTGTATATGAAACGCATAGAAATTTCCTCGAATGTCGCCCGTTGGATTCTCGCGGACCGCCCACTGCACGGCGAGGAGGAGGGAAAAAAATGGATTGGAGGCGTGAGAGCGCTGGAATTTTATGTAACAACGCAGAGGTGGCGGCGAATGTCGGGGGACAGAGATAGGGAGTGGTGGAGGCGTGCCAGGACGGGAATGGGAGCTAAGATATGCTGGAAAGGACTGGGAAACGAGGGAAGCAAAGAAAACAGGGAGAACAGAGGAGGAAAGATCGCCAAGCAGACACACTATCGTGAGCACAGTTACCTACGAGGCACCAAAAAAACGACCCACACCTGTCGCTGCCAACACTTTCCCTGTCAGGCAGCTGCTGCTGCTGGTTCTGGCTCCTACTCCTCCTACTTCTCCTTCTCTTCCTTCTCCACCTCCACCCCTACCTCTTCCTTTTTCTTCTCCTCCCGTTTCGGGGGGGGGGGGGTAGAGAGAACAACAGAGAAAGGTAGAGAGGACAACAGTTCCCAAGAAAATTATGAGAATAAGGAGTGCCACGAATACACCATGTATGACCACTGAAATCAACCGCCAACAGGCTTTCTGATGTCTGCTCATACATGTTTACATGTTTCCAGTATATTCTCTTTATCCTTTTTAGGAATAACAACTTAAGGCTCACAATCTCCTTCATGTATAAAAAAGTGGAAAACTACAAAGTAAAATAGTGAAGATCGAGTTTATTTTGCGAGTCTGATAATTTTGATAGTCTCTTTGGAGTGTTGCAGTGTTCCTCCACACATGCCGGGATATTATGCTGTTTTTCAGCATTTTAATGTTTATCTGGCTCTATCATTCTCTGGCAACGCACTATGGATGCAGAGTGACATTCCACGTCAATTGTCTACTATGTACTGTCTATGTAAAAATTCGAATATGGCCAAAATAACATGAATGAAACTTACTTAGAAAATCAATGCGTCATCAATATATGTTCGCCTATGTGTTGAGCTTGGAAGACACAGCGGCGTAGGAGCCTTTGGTATAGACTTCCATGTATTCTCTTCCTCCTCCTCTTCTCCTCACCCATCACTGATCACATTAGGCCCAGACAACCTCGCTTTCACTACTATGTTTCACTATCAGCGTCACCACTAATTATACCTATCTCCCCACACCTGCTATTAGCGTCGCGTTACTGGCGTCAAACGTTGCGTGCGCTGTGTAACGAGAATTATAATCATTATTGTCATCATATTTTTTCAGTCATTACTATTACTATTAACGTTATCGTCCAATCATTGGCATAGTTATAGTTATTTAGCTGCCTGCATGGGATCATACGTGTATTAATGTATCGATAAATAGTGGTTGCTCATTACTGTTTGCATTTCATCAAAGTTTCAATCATTCAGCTCATGCTCAGGCCCGACGTTAGTGCCTTGCCTTTCTCGTTGATGGAAAAGAGCTCTGATTTCACTTCGTAGGCGCCATTACAGCACGAATGGCGGGGCGACCTCTTGTTAGGCTGTTAGGGGCTGAGGGTTGCCAGTCGGGATTCCATTATAAAATCCTTTGCTGGTCTTTGGTACGATGACGCTTCCTAGTTTATTCGGCATTTCGTTAGATCAGCGCCAAACTATTCATGGCAGAAAAAGATCAAGTATTGCACAATATTTTATTTAATTAAGGTGCTGAGTTCACATACACACACACACACACACACACACACACACACACAGACACGCACGCACGCACGCACGCGCGCGTGCGTGCGTGCGTGTGTGTGTGTGTGTGTGTGTGTGTGTGCATAGCGATTCCACATCAGCATTCCAAGCCCCGCTGCCAGCAATAAACGACACACAGCGACGCATTACCCGCCCTCACCACCTCCAACACGCCATCACAGGCAATATTTTCACATTACTTTGCGCGAAGTTCGAGCAATAAAATGGACCGTCTTAGTCGACGCTGTATTATTCACTAGACAGATAATGGAAGTCTGCTTCGCCAATAATTTACGATGAAAGCTTATGTGCTTTTCCGACGGTAAACTGTTAATACTATATGACCAGATTGTCCCGCACAGCTCAGCGTCAAAGAGACAAAGCGAAGGAAAGTGTGTGCGTGTGCGTGCGTCCATGCGTGCGCTGTGTGTGTGTGTGTGTGTGTGTGTGTGTGTGTGTGTGTGTGTGTGTGTGTGTGTGTGTAGCAGCGTTTATTATTACTCAAGAGACAATAGGTTTTATAATTTTTCGCTATTATATACTACACATTTCCTTGGTGCGGGAAGCGAGAGGAGGTCGTCCTGCGGGGGTGGGTGTTGCTGCTTTGGTGTCATGTAGTTCTTGTGTAGCGCAGACGGGGTTAAACCTGTCGTTGTTGTCGCTGTTTTTATCTATGGTGATGTTGGTGGTGGTGGTTACGTTTTTAGGTGTCCCTGGGTGTGTTTTTACAAGTCATATACATATAGTTCTCGCCTCCCCGTCCGTCCGTCCCAGCTTTTCGCCACTCACCCCCGACAGCGGCGCGTGTACGGAAAAGAGACGACTTCCGTTGAGAAATGTAATATCCGGACTTTTACAGAGTTTCAAAAGATTTCATTATGATAACACTAGTTGTTCTCCGGTGATGCACACGGGCGTAAAACTTCCATGGAGGCACGACCACCACGACCACCACCACTACGACCACCACCACCACCACCATCAATACTCCCCCACCATCAATGCCAACTGTTATATGATATTTTGTACGCTATATTCTATTTTGTAAAGCCTAAGTTACTTAATCCAACCAAACCAGAAGTGCCACTGAATATGCAATAAATGACTTTAAAAAAATTCTGAGGCGTGTTCATAGTAATCTTGTTTTCTTATAGGAAATGAAGACTGGTAGGAAGAAGGTGGGCTGACTGGTGGGAATTCTTCCATCTCTACTCTTCTAACGAGGTCTACAGTAAAGAGTGAGGGTGTTGGTTGTCTGGCGCACAGGGAAAGACAGGCGGGAGCCCATACACAGTCTGTCATGCATCGTGAAGGCCGGCTGTCTGGTGCACGGGGAGGGAAAGTGGGGGGGGTATCCGCGCCTCCTGTACTGGTACAGACGATCGCGTATCGTGTTTTCGATGACGTTATTAAAAATTTGTCTGCATTATCGCCGTGGAAGTTTCCGAAAGAAGCTTAAGTAGGGGTGTCGAGTGCTTTTCTTTTTTTCAATCCTGCTCTTTGTTTTCGTTTTCTCTTTGCTTCATTTTACTACTTCACACATTTCTTCAAGAAAGACCAAACTTTACGAATCACTTAGACACTTCAGCCATACCCGCCGAGAAAGCTGATCATTCACAATAACCTTGCATCACAGGCTACGCGTTCTATCGTGATTTGTCCTCGTTTCGAAAATACTAGCAACGGGTGGGATAAGAAAATTATAAACAAAAAAATATATATGTTGAATATAAAAGGATACGAATGTAGTAAAACCAAGAAAATGTGCGTGCGTACGTCAGTGTGAGCTTGCATGGTTGCGTGCGTGCGCGCGATGTATGTGTGTATGTGTTTGTGTACAGAATAATCCAATAATTTGACGCACCAGCAGCAATCATTTTACCCATGACACTTTACACGGTAACCCGTCATCATTGTTATTGGCAGCCATTGCAAAACATACATCCATATGACATAAGAATTTTTTTATAGTGGTGGTTTGCATATTTAATGCTTCACTCATTTTAAATATGAATGCTAATGAATTTCAAGCAATAATTACACGAACAATCATCCTCTAGACAGCTGTATCAACAAAGAAGCTGAAGATGGATTACATAATTTTAGCCGCTAGTGACTATGAAACACTAAATTCCATACACCGTAAAAAAAAAGTCCTTAATATTTATGGAACATATTCATTCTCATGTTTTGGCTGTAGTATGGAAGCCTACGTTTTGCGTAAGATTGTCACCTATGCAAACTTTTTAAGTGTCGTTAGAGGAGGAAAAAGAGGAATTGTCGGCACCATTTTCCTTAATCAATAGTTGTGTTAGGTTTCTCACTATGAAAGACCATTTAAATCAATCAATAGGGGCATACGCTGGGAGGGGGTGGGGGACGTCGCCTCCCCCGCCCTACGACGTCTAACAAAGGGGCTCCTCCAGACAAGTCTCCTTGCAGGCCTCCTTCCATCCAAAGTAACACACGTTATAGCACTCGACGTGCTAAGGCTAGAAACTTTGTGGGCGTCCCTTTGGCCTCCACTCAGGACCTAAGTCATTATACACTGGTATATATAGACCTAGCTCAGGACTACGTAGAAAACCTTTACGGACTATGCCGGTATGCACACACACACACACACACACACAGCCAATATGCATACAAGGTATAGGTAACACTGGGCACACACTGTGCTTAGGTCCCGAGATGTGGAGTTGTGTAATACCGAGAGCCGAGCCATCCTGACACCAGAGCCACCCCTTTCTTGCCCACGCTACCCCTGGGCCTGAGGATAAGGGGAGCGCCGGCTATAAAAATGAATTATACGTCTGCAAATTTAATGAACTGCGAACCACAAACGAGGTGACCGGGTCGCCCATGCAAGGGGAGTTATGGCTCCCCAAAGACCAGTTTCTGCTCCTTCCCCTTCCCCCCCACTCTCTCTCTCTCTCTCTCTCTCTCTCTCTCTCTCTCTCTCTCTCTCTCTCTCTCTCTCTCTCTCTCTCTCTCTCTCTCTCTCTCTCTCTCTCTCTCTCTCTCTCTCTCTCTCTCTCTCTCTCTCTCTATCGCTTTGAAAGAGGGGGAAAAAACACCATCAGTGGCATCTGAGGGTAATTTTGGTTTACAGTCCGGACTTGTGGCCTTAATTGGTAATAAGCTGCAGGAAAGGAATACGACTTCAATATTCCAGCGCAATAAACAACACACAAATGGATTTGAGCCATAAAGAAGCCTAAAGCATTTAGGTATTATGCAACTAGCTCAATTTAATGACCAGTAGTATGGCACAATGTATACCGCTGCAATACCTATTCTTGTGACAGTACCCAAGAGCCGTGCAACTTTCTATCCTCTGTCTACATCTTCCTGTTTAGTGTGAGAAAAAATAATTCCAAGATGTCGTTACATACCGTTTTTTCTATGAGCGGGATGGGGATGTCTCGCTGCAAATAATATCCGAAAATCCGTCGCTATGAAGAAACTTTTCATAGACGCAAGATTAAAATAAAATACTCCTGCCTATGAACTTAACTCGTAAATAAACAGTATATAGGTTGTGTGTCAGCTTTTACGAAGAGAAGTAAAGATAATGCTTTTTATGCACAAACTTCTAACGAAATTTATAAAAAATTGGATAAGTAAATACACACACACACACACACACACACACACACACACACACACACACACACACACACACACAGTTTGGCCAGTGGTTGGTGGGCTATCCTTGGGTCGAGTTCCTTACCGTTCGTGACGTCACGGAGAAGTGGAACAACTACCTCGCCACCATCACTCAGGCGTATCACCACTTCTTCCCCACCAAGACACAACACACCCACCCAGCCGACCTGCCTTGGATGACCTCCAGGATTAAGGCCTTAATGCAGCAAAGGAGCCGCGCCTTCCACACGGACCGAACAAGATACAGGGCCCTTCGCAACACATGTCCCACTTCAGGACTTTGGGGCAGTATGGCTGATTTATTTTTTAAACAAACTCAACCGCTGCTTTTACCACCTAAACATTCACGTAGGCGGCTAAGCTACGTCTTGCTGGCCGGTAAATGTCGTTTCGTTTATAGGCCTATTTAATACAGACCACATAGTTCGAACCTTATGATCTGTGTGGTTTGCATACCTATGTATATATATGCTATTTCTCTCTCTCTCTCTCTCTCTCTCTCTCTCTCCACACACAAAGCATATCTTCATTTAACAAAGTATAATCGGCTGCATATCCTCTCCACCTAATACAAGCGTCAGCTCATTAACCACTTCAAGAGAGCGATAATGAAACTATTATCTGTGTTTTGATATTATAGATGAAAAGATGAAATGGAAAAAGAGAGAGAGAGAGAGAGAGAGAGAGAGAGAGAGAGAGAGAGAGAGAGAGAGCAACGGAGGTCTAGCAATATAACTGGTGATGGTTCTCCTCCTTGGAATTTAAATCATTTCGTTGATTAAATTGTCCAGCAGGTTCTTTTATTAGCTCCCAGTTGAACGTGGTGAGTGACGCGAAGGACTTGAAAAGGGTGAGTGGCAGTAGTATGAGGGGGAGAAATCTAATTTTTTTTCCGTGTGTGTGTGTGTGTGTGTGTGTGTGTGAAGGGAACCGAATAATGGAAAGTTTTGTCTTCGAGGTGGAGTGGCATAGGAAATTTAATTTGAAAAAGACTTTCCTCAAATATATTTTCTTCTTAATTCTTTATTTCCGTTTCTTTGAGTAATCAGTACTTCAACATATGTGAGTTGTCTGCCAATATGAATTATACTGTGGTAATTGTTTTTGCTACTGATGATGATGATGCTTAGAACAATAGCAACAAAAACAAAGGCAATAAAATAATCAAGCAATTGAGGCATATGCTTCAAGGTCAAGGTCCGCTCCCTTACTGCCAATTGTCGTTTTTTTGTGCTTGGCATCAACAGATTTTAGAAGATGAGGTTACGCAGTGTGTGAACGGGACTTGTATTCGACGCGTATCAAATGCCAACACCGATTGTGGAACCGTCTGACACCTTTACTTAAGTGTTCTCTCTCCCTTCAGTCCTCTGTGTCTGCGACGTGTGAACGGTGTGATATCTGATGTGTATGTTTACCACCAGGGCTGAGTGGAGTGACGATAATGTCCTGCTGATTATTATCTATTACTAGGAGAAGAACGTACTGTGGAATCCAGTACACCTAAGCTATTTCAATAAAATACTTAGCAATGATACGTAGATAAACTAAACGAGGAAAACGAAGAAACTGTCATCTTTCCTTCTTCATTATATAATAACAAATATACACGCCAAAAGCAACTGGTAAACTTGCCATCGTCACAAACCCCAAACACTCTGTGACTCCGACTGAGCGAGACGGGACACATAAAAGTTTGAGGCGCGACGAGGCTCGGTTACGAACTCAACAATTCCTCACTGATAACGTAATTTCGTCGCGCCTCACGGTCTTGATACGTTACTGTGTTTAGTTTGCAAAGTCTGTAGCCGGCTCAACGCTAACTCCTGCAGGACATGAGAAGACCATTATAGCTGATAGTTAGTGTACATGGAGAGAAGCAGGCCAGCAGTAGGTGGGACGGCAGTCAGCAGGTCAGTAGCCTCGGCCTCAGATTAATCTAACTTGTGTCAGAAAACCAAATTGGAATAAGGTACATGAAAGTTTAAGGAAGTTTTTAATATATATATATATATATATATATATATATATATATATATATATATATATATATATATATATATATATATATATATATATATATATACTGAGGCTAAGATATTTGTTTTCGAATTAGGCGCGAAGCACCAAATGAATGTGATACCAACCCGACAACACAAGTGGGGCCACAAGGGTTGCCTGGCATGGCGTGGCGGTCGCGGTATCAGGCCTGGTTGGGTTGCCTCGGCAGGTTTTACTGTTCCGCCGCCGTGACTGATGGAGGAAGGATCAATCTTGGGAAGGCGACAGGAGACGATTATGGGAGACGCTATCAATCACTTTAATGTTATTCAAAAGGAAATAAGGAGGGGCACGACTAGTAGGCAAAGTAAGGGTTGAGTCAATAGAGAGGGATGAAACCAAGGACGAAGAAAAGGCAAGTACATGAGTTATGACGAAAACCTCAAAAGGAACACTAAACTATAAAAAAAGTGACGAGCTGCCAAAGTTACCATCTGACTTCAGTGAACCATGCAAACCATGAAAGCCTTAACATGCCTAAGGAAACTTTAGAGCTCCATCATACAACATAACATGCCACCTCCAGCTACACATCGCGATACTGACGTCTACAAAACGCTTCACAAAATAACGTTACAACAAAAAAACAAAAAAAAAGAAACAGAGCGCCCACCAAAAAAAAAGTTGGGAAAAATGAGGCACGCCTGTGATACAAAATATTAATTATTTAAAAAATTATAAGAAAAAAATATTTTAAAGAACGTTACATTTTCTACTTTCTGGCTATCTGATACTCTCTCTCTCTCTCTCTCTCTCTCTCTCTCTCTCTAACGAATAAACTAGTCCATTTTTGCAATGAATCTTTGCATTTAACTGAAAAGTAAAACATTATTGATTCATGAGCCGAGTTTTGCACATGCGGCCTTTTTTCCATTGAGCGAGAGAATCCAGATGAGCACATAACGCCATCACACACACACACACACACACACACACACACACACACACACACACACACAAGCGATCAGACTCCTCTGCCTGCCCTCTCTCTCTCTCTCTCTCTCTCTCTCTCTCTCTCTCTCTCTCTCTCTCTCTCTCTCTCTCTCTCTCTCTCTCTCTCTCTCGTTTTCTAGAAGAGTAACGATTTACGTATTTTGGAACTCTGTATTACCATAAAGCTATTTTCGGAGAGATTTCATGTTGATGCTGATATATTTTAATTGACTGTTAGAAAATACTGATATGAAAAAAAAAATGTTATTGATTACTTGTATTACCATCAGCAGATAAACATAGCGAGCCTTATTTCCCTTCCCGTTACATAATATTAATGCAAACTTTCCTATCACCTCTATATTATCGACTTAGCTCTCCCTTTATCCATTCAAGGCTCAACACTTCATGTCCTTTGTTGTCGCCATCCCCTTCTAGCATCATACTCCTCTGTAATCCGAAACGGGACCTGCTTCCCCACCAGAGCTTCCCATATTGCCCCTGCGGCGAGCCTCTAACGTGCCATGAACATAAAACTACGGGTTACTGCTAAACCTTCTTGATCCGCACCTGGCAATCTCGCAGCTCACCCTCCCAGGCCACTCCCTGCACACCTGTTAAACAACGCCCACAAACCAACACCAGCAAAAGCGCCCCCGTCCGATGGTAAAGTTGGTGGGATATACTCTGTTTGATCTTAAGCAGATTAATCAAATCCCTAGAAAGGACCAAGATCTGATTCTCTTACTTGTTTTGTATCTTAAATTACCTCGTTTCTAAAGTCGTGTCTGGTTGAAGCCATTTGAAGAATACAAAAGCAGTTATAAATCTAAATGATCTACTCAGGTGTAGGTGGTTTATCTGGAGACGGGAGAAGTGACTTTTAAACATTGTTATTGCTAGTGTTGAGACATTAATATACGATTGGATTAAGACTCTATTAAAGTACATCTCCCTCTTGAAATTTTGTAGACACAAATATATATTTATTGAAAACCGTAACAGAAGAAGGAAATGTGCCTCTCGTTTCTCTTTTCCAGTAATTTGATCAGCATGGCGGCTGGTGAGCGAGGGGGGCGCCGTGTTGCGTGTGCATAACATACTAGAACTTGCAGCCGGTGCTAGTCCACGCGGAACAGGCAAAACTTCGTTAAGCTGAGAAAATATAATCATCATACAATGGTGTCGAGTAACAACGACATTCTGTTGGTGCGAGGAGCGCCAACACTGGCACTTACCAACACCAAGGCGCCAGTGATGGTGGTGGTGGCGACACGACATATTTATAAAAGATGAAAAGGAGAGATGAAAGAAATAATGAGGACAAACTCGTGAAAAAGAGAGTGGAAGAAGCAAACAAGAAAAGAATAAATATTGTTTTTATGATACAATATAAAAAAAAAGGTAGTAATGCAAGTGAAGGTTTGAAAGAGGGGACGTCACTAAAATATATGTATAGGTTTTTGGATTTTCTAGAGAAATTCATTACTTTAAAGAAAAAAAAATATTGAACGCTCACCTTAGTAAAATGGGGGTATCATTGAGCCTACGAATTACTTTTGACCACATTTACATTCATATTTTATCAATATATATATATATATATATATATATATATATATATATATATATATATATATATATATATATATATATAGATAGAGAGAGAGAGAGAGAGAGAGAGAGAGAGAGAGAGAGAGAGAGAGAGAGAGAGAGAGAGAGAGAGAGAGAGAGAGAGAGAGAGAGAGAGAGAGAGAGAGAGAGAGAGAGAGAGAGAGAGAGAGAGAGAGAGAGAGAGAGAGAGAGAGAGAGAGAGAGAGAGAGAGAGAGAGAGAGAGAGAGAGAGAGAGAGAGAGAGAGAGAGAGAGAGAGAGAGAGAGAGAGAGAGAGAGAGAGAGAGAGAGAGAGAGAGAGAGAGAGAGAGAGAGAGAGAGAGAGAGAGTCACAAAAATAGAGGCAGAGGGCCCTGTAAGTGCTTTCTGAGGAAAATGAGTAACCTGTTGCGTCGACCATCCGGGAAAACTCAGTTTCCTAAAAAAATATTTATAAATATATTTTCATAATTCGAATAATTCTTAACATGTTCTTATCAAATGAAATTGCTTCCAGACCGACATTCCTCTAAGAACTGCCTGCATTACATACATGTAGTAAGAAGTACGAGGGTATCAACTGATGATATCGTCATTCAAAATATCGGCTGATTCATAAATACTGAAGCAACACTAAACCAATGACACAATTATTTCAATGCAACAAGAAAAATCATGATATCGAGTTTAGTTTATTAGTGTCCCCTCCTCCAAGAATCAGAATGCAATATTGAACAATGAGAGCAACATAGGAAGACAACGACACAGACAGGCAAAGCATTGGCTAAATGAATAGTCACGGCTAGATACAGAGACAGACAGATCGGTCACGCGGAAAACAAAAGTAATGCCTCATTTCATCTTCTTCATCGTCATCATTTGTCATTAATTCTCCACTGCCGGAACTAGAACCTTTCGAAAGATCCTACATCTCTACTTTCAAATGTTCGTTCATCGCTCAGAAGATAATCAAAGAATATAAACACAAACACACATTCACACACACACACACACACACACACACACACACACACACACACACTCAGTAAACACAAGAAAACAAATCACAGTACGAGACGCCACCATCGTCAGCACTAACACCGTCACCACCATCACCAACACCACTTTCTCCCCCTTCTCAGGATACAGCTTGAGCCCACACTCCTTAGGGGAAGAAAACCTTTGAATTTCCTGGTCATTTCCTGTGTGTATCGATTCCTCCGCCTCCCTTCCTCCTCTTATCCTTGATGTCCCCTCCTCCCCCCCTCCTCCTCCTCCTCCTCTATTCCTCGCTCCTGGTGGCGGTGGGCCGGGGCGGGAAAATAGAGCCATTAGAGCTGTCTTTCTCCCGAGTCATTCTTATTATTGGTGGCCGGAATCTCGTTACGGAGAGCAAAGGGAGGGCGAGAGGGACCGCTCGAGGCGATGTGATAAATTATCTTTGTTTTACATTGTGTGTGTGTGTGTGTGTGTGTGTGTGTGTGTGTGTGTGCTAGAGAGAGAGAGAGAGAGAGAGAGAGTAACAATGTAATTTGCTTTTCATCTATGCCCACTATAACAAATAGGAAATTCTTTTTCTCTGAATGATACCGTATATCTTTCTTCATTTCTTTTTTTGTTCCTATTGGCAATCACAATACTGCGTTCAAACCATTTAGGAATTACTTTGATCACAAACGTCCTCCGTCTCTCTATAATATATATGAATGGATTTCCGAGCATTCTATCTTATGTTTTCCTTATCTTCCTTTCAGCACCAACAATATTGTTCGTCATTTATTGCGTCTCCCGATTTTGGATTTCCTCCTCAAAACAGGGGTTCGTATTTTCATCCCATTCCACTCCGTCTTCTTCTATTCTATCTCTTCTCATTCCATTCCTACTTTATTCCCTCCATTCCTACTTTTCCCAGTCTCTTTATTTTCCGTATCCCTTCTCATTCTCCACCATTTAGCCTCCTGTTCTTCTGTCCTTATCTTGTTCCACGACCCCTTCGCTCCTCATTCTGTTCCTTCCTCCCTTTTTCTTCCCCTTCTTTACTGTCCTTCTTTCATCACTCCTCCCTCAACCCCAGCCTTAATTTAATCAATCCCTGCTCTCCTTTCTTCATCCCTGCTTCCCATCCCTTTGTCAATTCATAACTCTCTAAATCAACTCGTTCACCTACTCTTCATCTATCCCTTCTCTCCTTCCTCCTTCACTCCTATTTCCCCTCCATGACTGCATCAAATTACCCAATATCGTCATAGCTCTTCAGGCCAAAAAGATCACCTCATCTTCCTGTAACACTCTTTTACATCATTCACTCATCTCACTCCTTGTATCCCTCGCCTTTGTCCTCACGTTCTCCTCTACACCCATAACCTTCCTCATCTTCCCAAATCTCTGGCTCCCGTTCCATTATCTCTCCGTCTTTCCGTCGACCAACTTCCTCCTCATTTAACATCTCCACGGCCTCCATCACCCCATCAATCCTTTCTCCCACGCCCACAAAGTCACTAATAACTTCCCTGGAATTAGCACCACGTTCCATGATAATTGACGGGGCAGCTGTGAGCGCAGCGGCTTGGTTCATGTTCTGCCGAAGAAATATCTTTCTCAGTTACATGCGGACAATCTGGCGAAACACGAGTGTTTATATATTTCACAGCAAAGGAAGTAGCTAAAGGACACACACACACACAAAAAAAAAAAAAAACGAAAAAGCCCACAGTGGCACTGCTCCAGCTAACGGTGTTTAGTTAGAAGAGTTCAAAAGAGAGGGCAGAGTTATTTGGAGGTCTCGATACTCCCATCTTGAAAGTGTTTAAGTCCTAGGCAGGAGGAAATACATACAGGAAAGCTGTTCCAGAACTTATCACAAAAAGAGATTAAAAAATGATGGTTCTAGTTAACTCTTGCATCAGGGATTTGGATAGTATAGGGATGTGAGAGAGTAGAGAGGACAGAAAGTGGTGTAACACTGCGGCGTTGTTTAAGAGACAGCAGTCGGTCAGTAAGAGAAGGGAAGTTGTTGAGATGAAATACCTTAGACTCCATTATGTCCAAAAGGGATGCGTGTGTAAAGACCCGCCACACATGAGACGCATACTACACACGAGAGAGGACAAGGCCCTTGTATACAGATAGCATCCATGAGAGGGAGAAAATTGATAAAGATGACACAAAACGCCTAACCTCGAAGGGGCTGATTTGTAAAATATGAGAATGTTTGTTGTAGACGAAGGGGCCAGCTGAGTGATATCGAAGAATAGGGGATAGGTGTTCAGAAAACTGTCTCGAGCTGACAGGTGGAGAAACCGAGTTTTTGAGGCAAGAACACCAAGTAGCGTCCAAAAACAAAGATCAGTAATGAACAACAGTGGGAGATGGATAAGAGCCCTGCGATACACCCGTGTTCAGAGGTTTAGAAAAGAACAGTGACCGCCTATCAAAGCATAGATAGATCGTCCTAAAAGGAAAGTTGAGATAAAAACATAGAGCAAGGGACAGAACGAATGATCATGCAGATGAATACCGCATCAACAAATACACGCGCACGCACACACGCTTACATATACAACATACAACACACACACACACACACTCAAACACACAAACACACACACACACACAGACACACACATACACAAACATACACACACACGAAAGCACGCACACACTCACAAACAAACGTGAGCACGCACACACGCTCGCACGCACGCAATTAAATTTCGTTATTAATCAAAATGCATTAGAATTTTGAGCTAGTATGTGGTATGTTAATTTATCAAACATCCTTGAACGATGACAAATATTTATGATAGATAACGTTTTATCGACTCAACACAGTTAACAATCGCAGCTGATAAAAAAAAAAAAGATTAATGGTAAATACGAACCAACATTTGGAAAAAAAAGTTCATGTCACATCTTAGCGCGAGTTTCTTTGCTTTCCTACTTGCCAAACCCCCTCCCTTAAGTCCACCAGCACGCAACGAGGAGCACTGCAGTACTGGCAGACAAAAGGGCCACAGCCACGACAGAAGGGACCTGCAGCGCCGTGGAGTGGTCGCAGACAATAGAGCAAAAGTTTATCACTGAGCCTGAACCACACGGCTGTGACACGGGGAAAATAAGATTAAATAATCCCAACAAATTTTGTTGGAAGAGAAACGAAAAACACTGCGAAAAACTACTTTTCTCCGATGGGATAATAAGGTCGTATCCTGCAAAAAACACGCGTGCCTTATGAAAAGTTTGAAAAAAAGTTTTAAAATATTTTAAGTTATTGATATCAATAGTGATATAGGAAAACTTATAAGATATTGATACACGCTGTCTTGATAAACTGATAATTAAGTCTGTCGGATAAGATAATGCACTTTTTATATAAAAACTGCATCAGAAAATGATTTTTAAGTTGTTTCGTAATTAATAAACAATATATAAATATATATATATATATATATATATATATATATATATATATATATATATATATATATATATATATATATATATATATATATATATATATATATATATATATATATATATATATATATATATATATATATATATATATATATATATATATATATATATATATATATATATATATATATATATATATATATATATATATATATATATATTATATATAATTTGATAAGGGTGACACAAAAAAATTGTATCACAGTTTAGCTTCCCCATGTTTACATTACTCTGATTTTGTTTGGAGTTCGGCATTGAAAATCAATATTGCAGGGCCGAATAGTTCTGATAATTACTAGGGTTTCCCAGAGAGATCACACCGAATGTATATTTTCAGGGCATTACAAAATAAAAATGCGTAATAATCTTGAAGTAGAAATACAAGAGTTGCTGTACAACCAGGTAAAGACTTATTTTATAAAAACCTTTAAGGCAACATCAAATTGAGGGAACAGGAAGTTATCAGTCACTAAGCGGCCACAGTCAAAAGCTACACGAAGAGTCATTTTATATTCAGAAAGTCTTGCAGAAACAATTAATAAAAAATCACCCTTCACATTAGTAGAAAAAACCATATACTAAATACATCGAGTTTTTTGTGTGTATCAGATGAAAGGGTATACTGTGTGTGTGTGTGTGTGTGTGTGTGTGTGTGTAGGACTGAGAAGGAAGCACTGCAATAAGGGATGGATGAGAAAGTTTTAAAGTCAATGAGAGAAGAAAAGTTGAGAACAAAACCTAAACCTGCTTTTTTATTTGTCAGAAGAGAAGAACTTCCCAGGGCGAGGATACCACAAAGAGGAGGAGGAAGAGGAGGGGCAGTTGGAGGAAGAGGATGGGGAAGGGAAGGGGAGGAGGAGGGGGAGGAGGAGGAGGTGGAGGAGGACATGCAAGAAGAAATAGGAGGAGGAGGAGGAGGAGGAGGAGGAGGATGAACAGTACGGACCATAACTTTGAGCGATGCTTCAGGAAGGGTGTATGAATGGCCTCAGGGAAAGATTGTCCTGAGGGTGGTAAACCGATAACGTTCAATTTAGTAAACGCTTTTAGTTTTGGGGCAGCGTCGTGTTATGAATTGGTTCGTCGCTCTAAAGGAGTTTGAGAAAGGGACTATTTATACTACACGCCCACACGAAACACAAGTTAATGATATGGCAACGTAAAATCACAAAACGGGCAATAAATACACCCTCTCCTTCCGAAATTGACACCTCTCCTTCCGAAATTGACACCTCTCCTTTCGAAATTGATATCTCTTTCGGCCACCTCTTTGGATTCTTTTTAGGAGCAGCAAGTAGCGGGCTTTTTTATATTATTGTTTCCTTTTTTTGTGCCCTTGAGCTGCCTCCTTTGTTGTAAAAGAAAAAGTTAGTCCAACTACTGCACCACTCTCAACGCCCATCTATTAAGTCCAGTCCAGAAGACAACATGATAAGTTCCGTCACCTGAATAATTCACTCGTGGCTATTTTGCTTTCTAGCACATCTGGTATAATTTAATTTCATGTTAGATTGGTAACATTTCCGAGGGTGTTGGTATATCGACTTATGGTGTTAAAATGTACTTTATATTCACGGTGCTGCGATAGGCAACAGCTGAACTGTAAAAAATTAAGTAAACAGCAGGTGAAGCGTCGTTGTTGCCATGGTGACGCGCGCAAGGAGCTCTAAGCGGCAGAGGCGAACTAATATTCATTGCGGTTTATTATTCTTCAACTTATCAAAAACTTTCATAAACTGAAAATGTCAGAACTTTGCCGAAACCTCTGGCGAGAGTCTCGCCAAAAATATCTCCAACAATTTCCTTTTTTCATTTTTCTCGCCCCTCCTTAATCCTTATGGCACTACAGCTGTCACATGCATCTTTAAAGCTGAACTCTTCGCTCAAACTATCTCCGAAAACTACATTCAGGATGATTGAGGGCATATTCCTCCAACTCACCCCACATCCAACTTGACTATGGTAAAGTTGAGGGAAAACTCTTTACCGCGCATAGCGTCGGTGCTCATCTCCGTCGCATTAACCCTCGAGCCTGAGGTCTGTAAGAACCCATTAGCCTACCTCGAGACACTGTGACATCCAAATGTTTCCCCAAGTAATCATTTATCGATCAGACCGAAAGGAAGGATTAACAGCTGCATAAACTGTAGGCCGTCTACCCTTCCTGGAATTGAACCCGGAACCGTGGATTCGTAGCTAGGCATGATAACCACTTCACCATAGAGGCGTTCACTATGACCGGTATTGAAAATCTTAATAATTGTTGTTTTTAGTCTGAACCCTGATAAGGCATTGAACTCGCTGCTCAGGAGCTCGGAAGAGCAGTTAGTGGTAGAATATATTAAGTTATGCAATACTGGGGCGGAAATTAAGGAGAAAACTGTCAGTAAGAGGAGGGGAGCTGATGAAGCGAGGAGCATTTTGCTCTACTTTGTCCACAGGGGCTGTGTGCGAGGAGCAGCCCCACATATGAGGTTCATACTTCACACGTGGTGGTAAAATCCCTTGTACTGTACGTATATGGTGCATTTAGTTAGCAACTGGGGAGACGAGAAATAATGCTGGAGACGATGCAATACGCCTACAATCAAGGAAACATATCTAGCAAGAAATATGAAGTTTCCAATTAAGATTTTGAGAGAATGTTCAATGTATAATGGTACAGATGCGTTTTGTCGAAGAATAAGGGATAGCTATCTGGAAGATTGTATCAAGATGTCATGTGGTGAAGTTGATTTTTGAGGCATTGAATGGCAAGCTCCTTCTGGCCCATTTAAAATCATACAAAGATCAAGGAATAAGCGTCCTGTAGCGTTCATCATTGGGTTCAGCAATTCCTGTTGTGGATGTCTTTTTTTTAATATAAGAATGTTGCGTAATAGTCGAGTCACCGGTATGAATGTAGATAGAGGAGTTTGTTTTGTAAGAAAAAAGATTACTGAGGAATAAAAAGCAAGTGGGAAATAGAACAGAGTTGAAACAGTTGCACTAATAGTACCTTCTCAGGTTTTAATGGAAAGGAAGTAAGGGCAGTCGACGACAGGACACGGGATGACGTGCAAATGCCTTTCACACCACAGAGTTTATAATGAGCGTGATAATGTGTGTGTGTGTGTGTGTGTGTGTGTGTGTGTGTGTGTGTGTCGGCTGGTCAATGGTAAAAATACAATGACCTTACTTTTTTCCTTCCTCCATACAACAAATTCACACACACACACACAAAAAAAAAAATACACATGACCATTCAGACTAGCCTTTTCCCGTCCCCTCTTCCCGCACCTCTTCCATCTCTTATTCTTCCTCTGCCTGCATTTCCCTTCTCCTCCTCTTCCTCCCCTTTCTCCACCTCCTCCACTTCCTACTCATCCTCCTCCTACCCCTCCTCTTCCTCTCTTTATTTTCTCTCCTTTTCCTCCTCCTCCCCCTCCTCCTCGTTCTGCTTTTACTTCTGCCCTTCCCGTAGACAAACACATCCACACATATCTTTTAAAAGTCACAATCTAAGAGAAAATGAAAACGACATAGCCGCGACAGTTCGGGGATCAGGCAAAGAAAAATCGTCGATGCTCCGGATAAAATTCAGCTAAGAGAGAAAGGACAGAACGGAAAAAGGGAGAGAACGGGGGAAAAACTCGAATTCATTGAAAAGGTTATGACCAGAGATTTTGTGGGAGTCTGGCCGAGGAATTCATTCAGAGGGTGAGGGCCTTTCCGAGGGGGGGGGGGGGGAAGCGTTGGAATAGGAGGAACACGGCAGGAGGAAGAGGAGGAGGGAAAGAAGCAAGTGGAGGAGGAGGAGGCTACATGGGAGGATTGGGAGGGTAAGGTGAGGAAAAGTAACATAGAAAAGGAAGAGGATTTGAAACAGCATCAGATGGAGGAAGAGGTTAGAGAATGTGAAGGAGCAGGAAAAGGAACGGAACGAGAGAGAGAGAGAGAGAGAGAGAGAGAGAGAGAGAGAGAGAGAGAGAGAGAGAGAGAGAGAGAGAGAGAGAGAGAGAGAGAGAGAGAGAGAGAGAGGGGGGGGAGGAGAGTGTTGATACTGTCATAGAGCCACAGCTGGAGAAGAGGGAGAGGGAATGCTTGTGGAGTGTGTGGAAGTGTTTATGTGTGTGTGTGTGTGTGTGTGTGTGTGTGTGTGTGTGTCGAACTATAGTCTTATAGACGGTAGTCTATAGAGGTAGAGTATCGTTGATATATTCCCATCACTCCGGGTCTCGTTTCCGGAGTTGGTACGATACCGGAGTGCCCGAGCGCGGGAAATTCAGGTGTTGAAACCAATAATTTCGATTCTCTTCTTTTAAATAATTCATGAATAATGTATATCATTTGAAAGGTCCTCCTTTTACCAAGCCTTTTATTTCTTTAATGCCACCAAAGCGTTTCCTCTCTATCTATCTTCTATCGCTATTTTCATAACGATTGCTCATCTGAACTTGCTAACTGCATCCCTCCACCCCTTCCGCGGCCCCGTTGCACACGACTTCCTACTATAGCTCACCCCGATGCTATCCAAATCCCTTATGCATGAGTTAACCGGTATCTTTATATTTCATCTCTCGCGTGTAAGCTCTGGAACAGCCTTCCCTTCTCTATTTCCTCCTGCCTACATCTTGAACTCTTTGAAGAGAGAAGTATAAAGGCACCACTCGATCCAGAATAATATTATTGATCTCTACTTTGGCCGCTCATCTTTATTTGCTTTTATAGGATCAGTGCTGTGCGGGTAAGTTTAAATGACACTCCACTGAGCAGGTCTGGGTGTGAGAGAGAGGAGTCTTAGTGAGCACTGACCTCCGTCCAAGGGCTCAATGTATTCAGGCTAAGAATCGTGCAAACAGGGTACTTGGTTTCATCTCGAGGAGCGTAAGCAATAGGAGCGCTGAAGTCATCCTCAAACTTTGCTTAGCGCTTGTTAAACATCTTGATTATGCGGTTCAGTTCTGGTTACCCTATTATAGAATGGATATCAAGATGTTAGAATCTGTACAAAGGAGGATGACAAAAAATATTCAAGGGGTAAGAACTTGCCGTATGAATATAGACAAGCATTTAAATCTACACTCTAAAAAGGTGAGGGTTACGAGATGATTGAGGTTTATAAATTGATGAAGGGCTTTAATAAAGGGGATGATAATGGAGTTATGGTTGTAAAAGAGCAACGTAGGACACGCAAGAACGGTTTAGTTAGATAAATTCAGATTCAACAGACATACGCAAGAATTGCTTTACCAATAGTGATGGATGAGTGGAACAGGCTTGGCAGCCATATTGTGGGTGCCAAATACCATAGATACATTCCAAAAGAGGTTGGATAAATTCATGGGTAGTTGTTAGTGGGGTTAGGCTTACAGGAGCTGCCTTGTATAGGCCGACCGACCACTTGCAGACTCCTTACGTTCTCATGTTCTTATGGTGGTGAACACTTACATGCTCCTCAGGGGCCAGGGTCAGTCGCTGTGGTATCTGTTCCTGCCATGGCTTACACACACACGACGTTTTCACAACACTTAAGGCCTGTTCACACCGGAAGCAATACTACGCTACGCACTTGCTGCCGCCACGTAGATTTCAAACGTTTCCATAATTTCCAATGAGACTGTTCACATTGGATGCGAAGCTATGCGGACGACGCCAACAACACCCCTCACATAATCTTTGTTGCTCCACGACATTCAAGGACATGCCTCACCTCACTCATGCGCAGTAGAGGAGTGTAGGGCACTTAACGGGGAGCCCCTGCAATGCTCACTGCTTGCAAACTGAGAAAGGAAAAAGTTGCCAGCAGTCTGCCACGCGTTAATCCAAGAATGGGAGATACTGTTTAAATATGAAAACTGTGCCTCAAAAAGTTATCGCTAATTGAAGTTCGCAGGTAATGCCAATGCACACACACACACACACACACACACACACACACACACAAACACAGCTAGGCCTACACACTTTGCGGTGATAAGGCCTGGCCGGTCGGCAGTTTGGGGAAGCGGTTACAGAGGCTGGCAGGGGAAGGGGAGGGAGGGAGAGAGGAGCTTTGCCCACATTGGCCTGATGCGATCACCTGACTTTTTAGTGCTGGCGTGTGATTGGCTACATGACGCCCATGCGGCGAGCACTGTTCCCAGCGCCAGATGCGAGACAGGCTTCGAGATAAACCAATGTCCCGACTCCTGTCCCTTCGCTTGTTAAGGGTGCAGGAGGGCTGGTGAGTCCACACACTACTTTACCGATGGCTTAGTTCATGGGTTCTCAACCTGGGGTACGCGTACCCCCAGGGGTACGGGAGAGATATTTTGGGGGTACGTGACTGGTTTCTCAAAATACTTCGGTTTCGGCTTACAAAGACTGTACCGAGGATTAACTTGTTAGCAAAGAAACAAGCCCAACTATCTCACTGAATCAGCATATGTTTTTCATGCTAGCTACACACCCTGACTATGAGTATAAGTAACTAGTAGTAACATTAGCTACAAGTGAATAGTTCATGATAGCACTTGCTCACAGTCTCTCCTATTTGAAAAAAATGTCTACTTTAGTTACAGTTTGGTATTTTTTTATGCTAGTCACACACAGGGGCATCCTTGTAAGTTACTAGTTACTATAACAACTTGTTACAACCCTTAACAACCAGCACTAGCTCACAGTCACTGGAACACAATACTTTCTTTAGTCCTACTTTATCTTCTTTTTTTTTCACGCTTGGGATGCTAGCCACACAGTCACTTAACCGTGAGTAAATAGTTATAAACTGTAAATGATGGCTCAAATTCAGTTATTGGAAAATTGCCTGTAGATATGTTTTTGTATTTTTTTCTTCTTATGCAATCACACACATTAACTTAACTATCACCATTACTAATTACCAGCTGCAACTAACTGTATGCAACACTATTTTATTGTCGCAATGGTTTATCATCTCATCTACGCCTGCCCCTAGGAGCTCCCACCAGGGGATAGCCACGGCAGAAGAGTTTCCATCTCTCTCTATTCATACACTCCCTCCTTGCCTGCTCAAAGTTTCTCACTGATCTTTGCCCCCTCTCCCTAACGTACTCCTGTACCCTATCTCTCCATTTCACAGGAGGTCGTCCTCTAACATTCTCTCCCTCTATCTCACTCACATACACCCTCCTGGTCATCTTACCCTCCTCCATTCGCTCCATGTGACCAAACCACTTTAAAGTCTGTCGCTTCACTTCCTCCACCACTCAACACTTCTTCCCTTCACCCCCGTGACACATTCCAAAATGCTTGTACAGTCTTTCATTACTCATTCCATCCATTCTACTCACACCACAAGCACTCCTCAAATAACTCATTTCCACTGCCTGCACTCTAGACCTCTGACTTTCATTCCAGGCCCATTTTTCGCTTGCATGTGTGAGGGTTGGTACTATTACTGTATTTCTCAAATCCCTCTTTACCTCCATGCTCACACTTCTGCCATTCATGATTCGTCCCAAAGACCCCACCACCTTTCTTCCTTGCCTCTCTTTCTGTACCACCATGCTTACAGATAACTGATCCAAGGTACTTAAACTCATTAACCTCCTCCATTTCTTCGCCATTTATAATTATTTTGCATTCTTTTCACATTCAATTCCCACTCTATATGGGCATACAAAAACCACAACCTCAAGGGTTTAAAAACGAGTATTTTAGTAAATGGTAGCAGCTAATCACATAGTATTTCCTTATGATAGTAATTATTTCCTATCACCACTAGCTCCTAGGTTCAATGATTGAAAATGTTTGTCTATTTCACATGTATAATACAATACTGTCCTATCCATTCCTACGCCGATGATTCCACTCTGCATTACTCAACTTCTTTTAATAGAAGACCCACCCTACAGGAACTTAACGACTCAAGGCTGGAGGCTGCAGAACGCTTAGCCTCAGACATTACTATTATTTCCGATTGGGGCAAGAAGAACCTGGTGTCCTTCAACGCCTCAAAAACACAGTTTCTCCACCTATCCACTCGACACAATCTTCCAAACAACTATCCCCTATTCTTTGACAACACCCAGCTATCACCTTCCTCAACACTAAACATCCTCGGTCTATCCTTAACTCAAAATCTCAACTGGAAACTTCATATCTCATCTCTTACTAAATCAGCTTCCTCGAGGCTGGGCGTTCTGTACCGTCTCCGCCAGTTCTTCTCCCCTGCACAGTTGCTGTCCATATACAGGGGCCTTGTCCGCCCTCGTATGGAGTATGCATCTCATGTGTGGGGGGGCTCCACTCACACAGCTCTTCTGGACAGAGTGGAGGCTAAGGCTCTTCGTCTCATCAGCTCTCCTCCTCATACTGATAGTCTTCTACCTCTTAAATTCCGCCGCAATGTTGCCTCTCTTTCTATCTTCTATCGATATTTCCAAGCTGACTGCACTTCTGAACTTGCTAACTGCATGCCTCCCCCCCTCCCGCGGCCCCGCTGCACTCGACTTTCTACTCATGCTCATCCCTATACTGTTCAAACCCCTTATGCAAGAGTTAACCAGCATCTTCACTCTTTCATCCCTCACGCTGGTAAACTCTGGAACAATCTTCCTTCATCTGTATTTCCTCCTGCCTACGACTTGAACTCTTTCAAGAGGAGGGTATCAGGACACCTCCCATATTTGATCTTGCTTTCGGCCACCTCTTTTGTTTCTTTTTTAGGAACAGCGAGTAGCGGTCTTTTTTTTTTTATTATTGTTTTCTTTTTTTGTGTGCCCTTGAGCTGCCTCCTTTGTTGTAAAAAAAAAAAAAAATTACTGAGAGTGTGTGTGCCGGCACAAGGGAGTGTGTGTGCCCGCACAAGGGATCGAAAATGTGTGTGTCATCACAATGGAGAGTCTGTGTGCCCGCACAAGGGATCGAAAATGTGTGTGTCTTCACAGTGGAGAGTCTGTGTGCCCGCATAAGGGATCGAAAATGTGTGTGTCTTCACAGTGGAGAGTCTGTGTGCCCGCATAAGGGATCGAAAATGTGTGTGTCTTCACAATGGAGAGTCTGTGTGCCCGCACATGGGAGAGTGTGTTTTCCCGCACAAGGGAGCGAGAGTGTGCCCGCACAAGAGATTGTGTGTGTCCCCACAAGGGAGAGTGTGTGAGCCCGCATACTGGAGAGTGTGTGAGCCCGCACACAAGAGTGTGTGTGTGTGTGTGTGTGTGTGTGTGTGTGTGTGTGTGTGTGTGTGTGTGTGTGTGTGTGTGTGTGTGTGTGTGTGTGTGTGTGTGTGTGTGATAAACCATGCATTTCTTTTTAACCTTCTTGGTACTGCATTCTGGGTTAGGGGTACGTGACCAACACTGAAAAACTTGAAGGGGTACATAAGATCAAAAAGGTTGAGAACCTCTGGCTTAGTTCAACGATTACCAAATATGGGTAAATTACCACGCGGGAGGTGATTTCTCATTCTTCGGGGGTAATGCTAGCATTCATGAAATGAAACATTAAACACACACACACACACACACACACAGGATGACCAACCCCTACACATGCCAGGTTTAATAATAGAGACGACTGTTCCCTGAGCCCCGTGATTCCCCAACCGTGCCACACCCGCCCTCCCCGCCGCTCCATTAGGCACTGTACAGACTTGCCGTATCAACATCACGACACATTCCCGCCACGCCGAGCCCCCAAACAACCGCAGCTCTGGAGAGACTACCATGAAGCACACCTCTTCCTCTACCTGTGTGCGTGTGTGTGTGTGTGTGTGTGTTATTCGACCTTGGATTGCTAGTTACACTAGTATATATATATATATATATATATATATATATATATATATATATATATATATATATATATATATATATATATATATATATATATATATATATATATATATATATATATATATATATATATATATATATATATATATATATATATATATATATATATATATATATATATATATATATATATATATATATATATATATATATACCACTACAGCGGTAGGAAACCTCTGTTCCCTTATTTTCCGAAAGCACCAGCCCAGTTATATAAGAAAATAACGTACTAGTAAAATGTACTAGAAAAAAGTACTGAGGACTTAACTACTTTTTGATAAGAGTTTTCAATTATTGGTAACATTAGCCTGTGAGGCCAGGAGTGTACGCAGGTAAAATAAGCTTTAAGGCGCCACAAAGCATGCGTCTTGCTCTTTTCAATAACGATTTCTCGGTGTATTTAGGGCCACGTGATACCAAGTCTATTAAAGCAAGGCTGAAAGGTTTTCAATTAAGTGCGAACAGAGATCTTAACGAAGATCAACGTGTTCCAGGAACTATTAACTTCAACAGCGGTATTAAATCTCTACATTAAAGGGGCACTCCACCTCCCTGTGTGTGTGTGTGTGTGTGTATGTGTGTGTGGGTGAGAGAGAGAGAGAGAGAGAGAGAGAGAGAGAGAGAGAGAGAGAGAGAGAGAGAGAGAGAGAGAGAGAGAGAGAGAGAGAGAGAGAGAGAGAGAGAGAGAGAGAGAGAGAGAGAGAGAGAGAGAGAGAGAGAGAGAGAGAGAGAGAGAGAGAGAGAGAGAGAGAGAGAGAGAGAGAGAGAGAGAGAGAGAGAGAGAGAGAGAGAGAGAGAAAAACTGAGGGAACCTAATTTCTTGCCATCGGAAACTGAGATTGCAAGAGAGTAAAAACGAAACTTTTTTTTCCTTGAGCTCCTTCTAAGACCTTTGTTGATTCCTGTGTATCCCGTCGGCGCTTATCAAGGGAGCCACCCAGCCCACACCTGAGCCCGGAGAAGCAAGAAAATGGTACAGCGACCTTTTCTCTTGACTTTTCGGCCACGACCGCCAACACCACATCTTTTTCTGTTACTGGTTCAGCTTTTTCTTCTGTGTGTTGTGATGATGGGAGGGGGGAGTGTGTGTGTGCGTGTGCGTGTGTGTGTGTGTGTGTGTGTGTGTGTGTGTGTGTGTGTGTGTGTGTGTGATCTCCCTCCCGACTTAGGACTCTCAAAAGGTATGGTCTGGGTCACTTCCCTCGGTTATATTCGGTGTAGTGTATTTGCTATCCTGTCCTGTTTGTATGTGTATGTTTGTTTGTCCTTCTGTAGGCCTACTTAACTTTTGTTGTGCCATATATAAGTGTTAATTCCGCCATTGCTCCCTATCGACAACCTGGTAAGTTGCATAGATGACGACTGAGTCCTCAACGACGACTCATAAGTTGTACAGCCTCATATATCGTGTACATACCTTGATTTGATAGTAGTTATAAAATAATGATCTGCTCATGACCTGCTCATAACTACCTCAACACGCCAGTGGGAACGTCGGCTTTACGCACATTCCCTCTCAGTTGTCTTTCCCTGTTTGATACGAAGTCAGACAAATAACATTTGCTCTACTGATTAAGTCTTTCAGCCTTTTTCAGTTCCATATCAATTATCCCGAATTATAAAAAAATAATAATGAGAAAAAAATCTTGCGATTACCAAATAATCTCGAAGCGCCGTCACCAGCTGAATATTCACTGGCATCCTCCTCTTCTAATTACACACCATCGATTACAAGCCGCTGCTCCATATTTGGTTCACTTATTGAGCCTTTTAATTAACTGAGTACTGCACTATTATTGCTTTGCTGAATACAAATTAATTAAACTGACTTCATATTGATGTCGATACCACGTACTGACATGACTAAGTGGCGACCTTCGTGACGCTCCAAGTACCCAAGCGACGTCCACGCCGAGCCTCGCCCTCGGCCACATCAACAGTATACGGTTTTGCAGAGTTGGCAAAAAGACTTTTGAAAAGGCAGAGAAATGCTGTTATTACTGTTGTTCACTCATTAAAATAAATCCCCCCCCCTCGAAAAAAAAGTGGAATTCCTGCCCACACTTTATTTTACACCCATCCACATTACAATATAGCGGAGAGTTTAGTGTGAATTATGTTTTGCCAAAGTAGGCGAGGCGCAAACTAGAACCATCACTTCTTTGCTTCATTGTGATGTATCTCTCTCCATGGGCAGCTCCTCAAGAGGGCAGTATCTAAACGCCGTTGTAGTCAAAATTTATCACTTATTTGGCATCAGTTACTTATCTGTGAATATAATATTGCTGGCATTATTTTATTTTTTCTTTAGGGGCCGGGGCTTGCTTTGTCTTGCTTTGTCTGCTTTGTTAGGCTTAAGAAGTAAGAACAGGCTTTAGGATATACGGAGAAATGGAAGTGTAAACGTAGATTCTTCACCATCATTCACTTTACCTTCCACAGTCCCTCACCCGCTTAGTGTATCGGCAGCGCCATTCATATTCACGAGTTGTTTGGTGGCTCTTGCAGTGCGCCGATATCCGTACACGTGGCGAGAACTATAATTTCTTCTGTATCTTCTCTTCCCCCTGACACAACACTCCCTTCTCCCAGGCACGGACCAGGGCTCGCAGCGAAAAATGCAAGCTATTCCCAGGCTTATTGAGGAAAACAGTATCAGAACCCTTGCGCTGCTCCGGCTAGAAATAACACTAAACCCGCATTTTCCACCCCATAGCACCGGAACGACGGGAAACTTTCCTGTAGCAGCGGCCTTTCTTTTGAAACATATTTCTGTTAATTATGTGTCAGCGGCGGCGGAGGGAAAGGGGCGGAAGATGGAATATTAAAAGGTGAAGAGGAAGGAGAAAACAGAAAAGCAAAGGAAAGGGAAGCAAAAAGGAGTGTAAAGATAGATGTATATCTGACGAGAGAGAAGGTATGTATATGTAATCAGTTGACTTCCTTATTATACTTGTTAAACATAACCAGATATCAGACCCTTGGATATATATCTGATTACAATTTGCTTCGCTGATCCAATAAAGAAAAAAAAGAGTGGTCCTATATGCTAAGTCTTTCAGCATCTGCTCTTATTAGAGTTGACGAACTATGGACTTAGAAAAACTCAAAAGGTTTTGAATATAGATTGGAAAAGAATGTCTAATGTTTCACTTAAAAAGAAGGACAATAAAGTCGCAAGAAAAATATTCAAATCAAAACTAATGAAATATAAATGCCAATAACAGCATAACGTTAAAGAAGCCGCACCGCCAATAATAAACAGTTCGAACAATAACACCGACAACACGTCATCAAAATCAACTATAATCTAATACTAACCACCAATAAAAAAATAAAAAATCAACAACATTCAGAATAATAAATAAATGTCTGAAATATTTAATCACTGCTAACAACACAAACACCGATATATAGGCCACCACCACCCTCACCACCACCATTAAGACTACGACTTTCATCATCACTACTACAACTATTGTCGTTAATACATCAATTATCATTACTGCAACAACAACAACTACTACTACTACTGCTACTTCTTCTACTACAACTACAACTACTACTACTACTACTACTACTACTACTACTACTATAACTGCAATTACTACTACTACTACTACTACTACTACTACTAATAATAATAATAATAATAATAATAATAATAATAATAATAATAATAATAATAATAATAATAATAATAATAATAATAATAATAATAATAATAATAATAATAATAACAACAACAACAGCAACAATAATAAGAAAAAAAACATTAGTAAGAGCCACAACAAAACAAATATGGATCATCTACACAACAACAACAACAACAACAACAACAACAACAACAAGCAAACAACAATAATAAAAATAAGGTCAAAGGAAGACAGGTTGATTATACAAGAACAAAACATCAACAACAACAACGACGACAACAACAACAACAACAACAAGCCGAAATAAGCCTGAACAGCAACAACACAAACAACACGTCAACAAGCAGGCGGGGAGAGCAAGCAAATAAGCACCGTAGTATATACAAACGCGCGTCCCTCACTCGTTTCAACATCAACAATGAGGAAAGATAAATTCATTTCGCCTGGACGAGGGGGGAGGAAAAGAGGGGGGGGGGAGGGGTCACGAGGGGTGTTTGGGGAGGCGGAGTGAAGCTGGGGTGTAATTGGCGGAAGTGGGGTGGACGCGGCCGGGGTTGACAAGGTTCGTTAGAGGGGGGGGGGGTGGTGAAGGAGGGCTAGAGAGCGGGCGGTCTTTGATATGGGAGAGGGAAGTTGAGGTGATGGATCTGTGTAAGGGAATGGAGGCTAAGGGGGAGGTTAGGTTGCGGGTGGACGGTGCGTAGTTTGAAAGGACTGTGATGAGCGTAGGGGGGAAACGAAGAATGAGCAGAATTTAAAAAGGAAGGGGTTGTACAGGTTAAAGGATGGGAGGCGGAAGAGAAAATGAGAAGTTAGAGTGTAGTGGGTAGGGAAAATGGGGAAAGGAAACGCGACTAAGGAGCGAAGAGACTGGGCGAAGTGGGCAAATGGGTGAAATATGGTTGAAGTGAGGTGGTGAGATAACGGTTGTGTAGAGAGCATGGGAAGGGATGACTGGGGAGTTTAGAGCACCTGGGGCTTATGAAAGAATAGGTGAGGGAGACGAAGGGTGGCGCTATGGCAGGATGGAATTACAGTGGGGTGATGGGGTGAGGAGAGAGTGGTGGAACAGGAAGCAGGAAGGGAAAGAGAAAGGGATGGGTTTTGATAAGACAGTTACCTATGGGAAATTAAAAATGGTGGGTATAGGAACGAGCAGGTGGGATTAGGACGGGGTTAGGGGCAGGGGCATGGGTGGGAGGGGGCACTGGGCGTTGTTGCCGGCTTCAGCGCGGCCCCGAGCGTCTATCTCCTCCTAACAACTAAGATCATCCGGATTAATTTGAAATTTCGAAACACTTCGTGTCGGACGCCTTTTTCCCCAAAGCTAACTCATCAAACTTTTGACTCAAACTTGGGTCGTACAAAATAGGAGACTTAGCCACTGAACCTTCAACATTGTTTCTGCAACTTCTTATTTGGACTCTTCCTCAGTTTGGCTCTTGTTGAGATGCTTGGGGAGTTGGCAGCGGCGCCGGCTCTCGCTTCATGGAAACCACCACGACCACCACCCCAGCTACGGGGCTCACTTCTGTGTGTGTGTGTGTGTGTGTGTGTGTGTGTGTGCGCATAACACACACACACACAAAAAATGAAAACCATACTCTCCCACACACATTCTTTTCGCAATCTGAGCGTCGCCAAGTCAAGGCTTCCTGCTGTGTTCGATAGAGCCCCAAGGGAGAGCGTGAACCAAGGTGCCAAAATGGAAGTCCCTGATCTTTCTGGCTTTTCCTGGGACAAGTAAGATCGCGCGGATAGGAATCCTGGAAGTGGCCTCTGAGGTGTTGTTGAGGGCAAGCCGCGAAAAACTTAGGTTGTAAGAAAAGGAGAGGGCTGCTGAGATCCCGATAACAGTGTGAAGTGAAAGGGGACAAGATAGAGAAGAGATCAGGGGGTTGTGGAGCAAGGGTGGAGAGGTAGAGTGCTCGAAAATACCTTGAGGAGGATTGATAGGTACAGCTGTTATCAGAACCTAAAAAGGCGGAGACGGACAGATGCTGCGGCTAAGAAAAGTCGACATAAGAACAGAAGAACATAAGAACACAGGGAGACTGCAAGAGGCCGAGTGGCCTACACAGGGCAGCTCCAGATTCCCCCCCACTACTCACGATGGGTAAGATGTAGCTTCAGGGGTTACAGGTAGAGGCTTGATCCTCGTTTACCTTCGGTACGGGCGTACGCTCCAGTACCCTGCCACCTTACTGCACCCACACCTCACTCATCAGAGTCATCTTCTCTAATGAATCATTAGAGATTAAACTAACTACTTATATGGAAGGTACATACAACAAGGGTATGTTTGTGTCGGTATGTGTGCTATTCACTCACGATTTGTACACATGCTGGACTCGGGGATAGTCAGCCAGTGCCCTCACTAAAAGAGCTCTCTTTTGAGGCTGAGGTGAGACCTTACACACCACACTTATCCCATCCCGTTTATTAGTAAGTCCAACGCGTGATCAGAGCATAGGGAATTAAAAAAAACTCTCATGAACACACAAATGTAAATACATGCACAAAAGCCATTAATTAATTCAAATTTCCGTTAAACATTATTTTAAATTCCTTACATACCACATTTAATTATATTATACATCAGAGATGCATTTTAATTGCGTAATTCTTCTCTTAATGACATAAAAATTTGATGCCAAACGTAACATAGATTGAAACAACTGCACACGTTTTTCTGTCAAACACAAACAAATAAGCACACAGTCAAACACAGTAATCAACACTAAACATAAACGATCATAACACAATGCGGTGAAGAACAGGAAATAGCGGCCATTGTTACCAAGCCGGCATCTCCCATTCATGGTCTCATTAATTAAACATCTTCACATACCATGTCCCGCAATTTAGTTTAAGAACGGCAAATATTACTCCTCTGTGAAGGAACGTAAAGAGCAAGTAAAAGGAAATAAAGGTAATAATCAGCGGTCAGTGTTACCAAAACGCCGCCTCTTCTTCGCCGCCTCGTTACCTTCTTCACACCTGAGGAAATACAATCACTGCTAGTACACGTCATTTTTTTTTTCAGCTCAGGTGAACAGAAGCTTCAAGGAAGGGAGATCTTAACATTAACGGTTATTAATTTTTTTCGCTCCAAAGTTTTCCGTAATTACGTTGCCTTTGATGAAAAAAAATATTCTTAGTATTATTAACGATCGGGAGTGGAAATGATTTGCGTGAACTAATGGATTTGGTTAATATGAAATATGAAAAAAATACACAAGAAATGTTTATATTTCCTTGGCGGCGATGCTAAATTGACACGAAACTACGCATGGAAATAGTTTTTAGTTACTTTATTTTGAATATGTGATGGTGATGGGAAGGATAACAGCCTTGCAGCAGTACTGGTGATGGTTACTAAGGGAATCATATGGTGATGGTTGTGGTGATAGTAGTTTGTGGTGATGGAAGAGGAGGCACTAGCAGTAGATAACAGTGGGGGGAAGGTAATCATGTGGTGGTGTAGTGGTAGTAATGTATAACATTCTTCCTTGTTTCGGTTGGTGGCATATACGATGACTGGACAAACGGGTATGTCACTGATGACTGGTGTAATCATAATGTATTAGTGAGTCAAGTATTTACAAAATACTCGTGCAGAAAAGGAGAGCATTTTTTTTCTAATCAGTAGTAGTAGTATTTCGCTTATCAACCACTATAGATAAATTTGATAAACTATTGAGGAAGTACTGCAGTTTAGATGTTTATCTTCTTTAAGAGCTGGAATATAATAAAATCTAAATCCATGTTAAAGTGGCGTCCTCGCGTGGTGTTCCCTCCTCGGCCCCGGTATTGCTGACGCGTCGGGCTGATGTTGCTCGACGGGCTTCTCAGCCGGAAAATCGAGGTAAGTCCTCAGAGGTCCAAATGTCAAGTCAGAGGATTGGCGGCACGGCCTGCGTCTTTAGCTTTCCCTTTTAGACCCCTTCACGGCTCTGAGCCCGCGAGCTTCGGCTGAGGCGGCGGTGAGGGGTACGGCTAAGTGCCCCTGATTGGCTGGCTCCGTGGTTGGATGACTTGCCGGCTTGCTGCTTGGGTGAGTGGTTGGTTGGTTGGCTAGCTATACGGCTGTCGGAACGGACTGGTTGATTGGCAGGAAAGCTGGACGGCAGGCTGGCTGACTGGCCGGCTGGCTGGGCTGGCAAATCCGTACACTAAAAGGCGACCTATCAGATCAGAAAATATCATCCTAATAGCTTACTGTTAATTAACTACAAGTTATTCACAAACATAATAACAACCAGTATATGTGACACAAAACACGAAACAAGCTGGTTTTCGACGAGGGTTCTCATCCATGGATCACATTCCACTGAATGATACAGACCTCTTCCAAACGTTTTTATTTGTCTCTGGTCTGTGCCTTTAGTTTCTAATTTCGATATATACGTTTCATCAAGAAATTTTATAATGTTTTCGTTATTTATTTCAATGTCGATAATTTCTTCGTTGGTAAGGGCTGCATATCTATTTTGAATGCTGACTGCAGCGTCTATATATGGCAATATGAACGAAAAAAGGCCAGCGAGTGTAATATCTGCGCCCAATAAACACCTGGACCAGCACCGCCACACACCTGGACCCGCTTACAAGAGGCAGCCCATTCCTCTCCGCCATCGATGTTCCTACCATTTATCTTCCCATCCCTACGAGGCCGGCACGCTGCATATAATCAACCCCGAGCTGATGTGTGGGGAGCCTCGACCCCATAAACCGGAAGGGGAACAGCGGAGGGGAGGAATATATCGAAGATCCCAATATTTATTGTAGGGTATCATGTTTCTATAGACAACCGTTTCTCACTACAGTATGAGAGAGAGAGAGAGAGAGAGAGAGAGAGAGAGAGAGAGAGAGAGAGAGAGAGACACACACACACACACCCACACACACACGGGAAGGAGAGGAAATGGCACCGTTCAGGACAGATAAACACACAATTAATTATATGTTAAGTGGTTCCCGGCGACGGCACTTGCAAGGCGAGGGGAGTGTTGTCAGATGCCATTTGTGTTTGACAAGATCACGGGCCACGGCGGATGCACATCACAACGGCGAGCATTAGAACGCTTACGTGAAGGAACAACGGCTTTAAGGGTCTTTGTTTCCTTCACGACACTCGCATTTATTATATTTTCTGAAGTATTTATTTCAGGCCATGAAAAAAAAAGGGGGGTTCAGTATATCGGCTCAATAGATTAGGAAGGTAATTTAGTAGCCGTTCATTAAAGAAAATTACACCCAGATCGGAATTTACGAGTGTATGTGTGTGTGTGTGTGTGTGTGTGTGTGTGTGTGTGTGTGTGTGTGTGTGTGTGTGTGTGTGTGTGTGTGTGTGTGTGTGTGTGCGTGCGTGCGTGCGTGTGTGTGTGTGTGTGTGTGTGTGTGTGTGTGTGTGTGTGTGTGTGTGTGTGTGTGCACGCCTGCGTTCGTGTGAGGGCTTCCTGCACATAATCATTGCATTTAAGTGCAGAAAATACGCAAGCTAGTGAAATCACACTTGGTGACACTTCTTACCATTTCTCTCAAGATCTCTGTTTTTTTTTTTCAGGTTCAGTCTAAGAGTCTAGTATTTCATATTTTCCTTACTACATACTCCTTCCTTCCATTCTTAACGTTTCACGATATATTAACTAACTCCACTATTCCTCTTATTTATCAGTTTGCTACATCCATCCCTTCATCCTCACACCGTATCCTTCTAGTTATTGCAACTTAATGAAGGGAATTACAGAAATGCAGGGAATCATGTTATTTCTGTTCAATTTCCGACAGGTGAAGCTGACATTCATTACCTTTAAAACATCAACAGAGCACATTTAAAATAAAACATTTTGAAAAGCTTAATATCAAACGGCTTTGTATAACAGGGAAAGGAAAGGAGGATGAAAAAGAGGGACAGATGAAGGAAGAGAGGAAAGGGGCAATAAGATAAAATGAGGAAAGGGTAAATGGAGGAAGAGAGGAAAGGGGTAGGGGAGGAAAAGAGGAAATTGTAAATATAGGAGGAAAGGAAAGGGGAAGATGGAAGAGGGGAAGAGTACATAAGAAGGAAGATAAGAGAAGACCAGATGGAGAAAGCAAGGACAGGGTCAGATGGAAAAGAGATGCAAGAGGGTGAAAGACCATGAGCAGGATGAGTGGAGGCATGCAGATAAAGGACGCGAGGAGAGATGTGGATGGAGGCAGATGGAAAAAGAGGGAGATAGCGGAAAAAGAAAAAAGGCATACGGAGAAAAAAAGAGGAGAGAGGGAAAAGAGAGGTATATAGAGAAAGAAATGAAGGAGGCTGATGGATGAAGAGGGAGGGGAGACATATGCAAAACAGCAGTAATGGCTGTGCTGAGGCGATGCTCAGTTTTAATTTATTGTCGGCCACTATACGTGTTCGCCTGAGGACTACAGCGAAAAAGTTTAATTAATTGGATTACTGATGTGCAGAAGTACCGGTCCCGTTCACTTCATTATGGGAATCTCTGTGCGGCGACTCGTGATCAACGCCACAAAACAATGCCAACAACAACTAAACACGTCTCCAGCTAAAGACTATTTACATCGACAACGACTGCACGCTGTACGACGCGGTGCTGTATGATGGGTGGAATACACAGTTCTCGGAAGTGATTATCGCCGCCCTCTGTCATTGTCTGTTTGTCTGTTCCTTTTATGTCTGTCCGTTACAAATATTATCCCACATATGAATTCACATTGTATTGTAGTCACCAAAGGAAAACATCCTTAGGTGAATATTTGGAGCCCTAATAACTTATGGGAAAGCTCTGATAAAATGTTTCCTGACTGATGGCAGTTGAATGAAATAAAAGTGAAATTGAGAGAGAGAGAGAGAGAGAGAGAGAGAGAGAGAGAGAGAGAGAGAGAGAGAGAGAGAGAGAGAGAGAGAGAGAGAGAGAGAGAGAGAGAGAGAGAGAGAGAGAGAGAGAGAGAGAGAGAGAGAGAGAGAGAGAGAGAGAGAGAGAGAGAGAGAGAGAGAGAGAGAGAGAGAGAGAGAGAGAGAGAGAGAGAGAGAGAGAGAGAGAGAGAGAGAGAGAGAGAGAGAGAGAGAGAGAGAAAGGCGGGGGCAGCAAAAGAAGTTGACGAAAAAGGTTAGAAACAGGTTCTTAAGTTTTGACGAGTCGTCAGAAGTCACTAGAGGAGTTTCAGTCAGCAGGATTTTAACATTCCTAATGATCAAAAGTTGGATCAAGTGTAAGAATAGTTTGTTATATACGATTCCCTGCAGAAAGGTGGACAGATTAGATCCGGATGCTGGAAATTCTTCGGTGAATGATGGCGAAGAGAGATTTCTGCAAAGGTTGAAATTTTTGCCAGGGCTGGAAGATTGTGATTTCATTATTGATTTCGAAACTATTTCTTTGGGAAAACTACTTAAAATCGAAAAGTATGTTTTATAGAGATTTGTTTCAATATATATGCCTTTGCATTTTGATATAAGAATATTGATATCTTTTATAGTAGACAAATTTCCTTGAAAACGAGTGTGTTTTTTCATGATTTCTTTTTCATTTCCTTCGTCGTGATTATTTTAATTCCCTCATCTAACATTTGAAGTTCTAGTGTAAGTTAAATATGAGGACTGATTGACTTACTTGAAAGGTGATCAACATATTCCTTTTTTAACATGATAAATAGTACAGTTATATTCCTTCTAGTCACACAGTGTTGAGGCCCTGGAATATGTGCAAATTTAATAACCCCAGCATAATAGGTTTGCAATATTATTTATAAGTTATTGAAAAATTAAATACTCAAACGATGAAGCAAACATGGTAAGCATACTATTTCCAATGGTTAGAATGTCTCAGCGAGGTATTACTGACAATTAAATTCGTAAAAAAACAATTGGAATGAGGTTGCAGTTCCCATTCACAACACCTCAAGTTACTGTATCTTTTTATATTTTAAATTTCATTAAATTCTAGAAAAGTTAATATTACTTCTATCGATGCCGAAGTTCAGTATCACTATAAAGACAATCAATGCCATGCGAGCAGTCAAAATAAATGTCATAATACCTTAATGCGCAGATGCAGTGTGCAGTATCTAACGGGAAAGGTTTTACTAATATAGTAATGACATACATAGAATAAAGAATGAAAGTTTAAGAGCTACACTATAGTAAACATCTTAGCTCTGTCGTGCTATTAATAATCTCGGAAACACTGGCAACCTGGCCATTTTTTTCTCACTTCGCGAGCTTCTTACGCCGAGATCGACGCTTCCTCCTTAATGAAATGGGTCTGGAGAGGCTCTTCTGGTCCACGTTCTTAGGGCGCACACCTCATCGAGAATAATCATCGGGCGTCATCACGGTCGGAACGGAGCCTTGCCAGACAGGAACAATGGCAGGGCAGTGATAGCAGCTCACCTCTCCCCTTCCCGTATAGGCGCCACACACCGACCCCGGGCCCCGCCGCACTTCTTCCCTCTCCCTCGCCGCCTTATTCCTTCACAGCCACCGGTGCGTGAAGGCTGACAATGAGGGACGTACAAAGATTACAACGAAGGGATAGCGAGGCGGCAAGAAACTTTGATTAACGAAAATTCGACGCCCCCAAAATATGGAGTTTAAATACGTATTTATTTACCTTTGAAAAGCTACTAATTAAACCTAAACACTTCCGCCACTTACCGTCGTCCACTTGGCTCTGAAGAGATACCCCACTTCCTCTAGAGCTGCGTTCCCTAATGTTTTAATGAAATTGGCGTTCGTTTCTGTTTGATTAAAAATTTAATAATCCCTAGCAGTCACTTGTGCTTTTTGTTTAATAATATGAAATCAGAGGGATAAATATTACTAGCCAGTCTACAATGGCGGAAAAAATATATAAATGAAGTTTTACTGATACTCCGAAAACCAACAGAGAAATCTATTAGTTCTCGAGCGTCGGACACAGAACAACAAACAGAATATTCCTCGCAGTGCCGCAACGAGAAGCACCAGGCTAGGGTTAAGCGAGAACACACACACACACACACACACACACACACACACATACACACACACATTTCCTGTTCCAGGCGTTAGCGCGCTCGCCTAAACTGAAGGGTCTCGGGTTTCCACCCAGCAATGAATGGGCAGTGTGCGTGTGGGTGTAACGTAAGGTTCCAGCCGCCAAAAGATCAGTCACTTGAGCTGAAGCTCTGGGGAGGGAGCTGGCTGGCGATCGCGAGTCCGGCGCGTGATCAGACGACAGTGAATGACCCTCACTAAGTTAACTCACTCTCTCAGCGTGCCAAAGAGGGATAGACAGATACAAATAAATAGATAGATAGGTAGATAAGACAGGTAGAAAGATAGCTAAAAGCGAAGAGAAGGGGAGAGAGGAGAAATAGGAGAGAAGTGAGATAAAGAGAGAAACACAATATAAATAAACTTTTACCTTGCCACTCTTTCTTTCATATGAATAACAATGATGAGAAAACAAGAAGCATAAAGCTCTGTATGAGAATCCTTCACTCAACAGCGTTTCAAAATCTATCAAAAGCAGCCAAACTATTTCCGATTTAATCACCATTTTACTCACCTCGGGAGCAATAGTTTTCGTCATCGCGGATCCTACAAACTGGTAACCGATTGGGTCATAGCCATGATAAAGGAGAGTAGTCGATTGTAAGAGCGGCTGGAGGAGAACGCGAAGAAGAGGAACATGGATGAAAAGCTGGTAGAAAGGCCCGGGGCTGTTCTAGGAAACACTATAGGCACTTGAGGACTTGTGGGGCAGGAAGGGCTGAACTGCAGAGGCGGAAGAAGGCTTGAACGTGTTGGAAAAGGGTCTGGAGATCCTTTAGGAGAAAAACTGAGGAAATGTAGAGGGGTTTGAGGGGATACAATAGGGCTAAGGGAAACAATAGAGATACTGAAAGAGTTTTTGCCACGAATGGAGGTACAAGAGCCACGAATGGAGGTACTTTTGTAGAAAATATATAGTTTGTAAAGTTGACCCTGAAACTGAGTACACTGGGTAAAGGAGAGTTCATAAAGATGATGTAATGGATGAAGGTATAATTATAAAAAAAAGTCATTGAGCAGAATGGGCAGATGTAGCTGTAAAAAGAACTAGAACAAAATAGAACAGAGGAAGGGAGACTATAAAATGGAAGGAAAAGAAAGAAGGAACTGCAGGAGGGGAGGAAAGTCGAGAAGAGAGAAAGGAGGGGAAACTGAGAGAGAAAGGAAGGAGGGCTTTAAGGGGCAAAGGAAGGACTAGCAAAGCGGAAAAAAAGGGATTAAGGAAACGGAAGACTGAGTGGAGGAGAGGAGGAATGGAAAGGAGTAAAGACTCGTGAACCAGAAGGAAGGAAGGAGGCAGAGAAAGGAATTGAGGGAAGGAAAGAACAGTAAAAGACTTGAAAAGCGGAAAAAGAGGACGAACGGAACGAAGGGACGGTGTGGAGAAAATCATGGAAAGACAAAGAAAGAACTAGAGCAGAGAAGAGTAATGGAGTGACTAAATGGAGAGCTCAGGGGCGGGCTAGATAAAGAAAATGATAGACAGAGAGGCAAGAGGAAACTTAGAGGAAGGCTGAAGGGCAGAGCTAGAGCAAGGAAGAGAATCACTGCATGGGTATATAGGCTAGGGAGGAGGGCCTGAATGATGAAGAGAGGAAGAGTTAAATAAAGAATCAGTGGGAGGGATAGAGGGAAGGTCAGAAGGAAAGCTAGAAGGGGTAAAGGAATGGCAGGAGGGAAGGCTAGAGGGAGGGCTAGAGAAGCAGAGGGATGGAGAGAGGAAGGGCTAAATAAAGGACCAGTGGGAGGGTCAGAAGGAAAGCTAGAAGGGGGTAAAAGAATGGCAGAAGGCAGCGCTAGAGGGAGGGCTAGAGGGAGGGCTAGAGGGAGTGCCGTAAATAACCACCAGCGGCCCGAAGCGTGTATAATGAAACACGGGCGAGGCGAAACCGGCGTGAGCGATGGTGGCACAACTCTGGCTACAAAGTTTACTGTATGTGTGTGTGTGTGTGTGTGTGTGTGTGTGTGTGTGTGTGTGTCCAAAATTAGAAACTTATTATACAGAGTAGGAAATACGAAAAAGAAAGAGAGGTAGGAGGAGAGGAAGACAAGAAGGAAGCAAGGAAGAAAGGGAAGAGAGAAAGAGAGGAGGAGAAGAGAAGAAATAAAAGCAAAATTAGAGTCGGGAAAGAGGGCGGAAAGGAAGAAGTGACTACGTGGCGGTTTTTTTTTTCTCATACAATTCCATAAAATGAAAAAAAAAAACACCATCTGGTTCTGGCAATGACTTAATTAAAATCGTGTTTTGGCGGAATAATAGTGAGCTCTTAATCACCTTCAGCAGCCGATGCAATACAACGAAGCAGCTCAGCACGAGACGCTAGCGAGCTAACGTGGATAATTGAATTGGGCGAAGCAGAGTGACGGGACGGGTGGGTGAAGGGTGGGTGGCTGGGTGGGATAAATGAGGCGGGTGGGTGAGGTGAGGAGGGTGAATGAGCTGCTAACTTGGGCTGGGGTTCGGAGGGTAAAGGGGGCGGGAGCGTGCATGGAGGAAAGGATGAAAAGACACAAGTTGGGAACGAGAGGAACGAAAGAAAGGAAGTTGAAAGGCAGAGCGAGAACTAGGGAAGGCGAGGGTGGAGGATGAAAGAGCGAAAAGAAGAAGGAAAGTGGACAAGTTAGAGAGAAAAGGGAATGGGGCACAGAGAGGAAAATTGGGATATGAAAAAGGAGAGGTAGAAAAAGAGAGGGGGAGGAAAGGAAAGTAAAGAGGAATGAAATTGACAGATAAACTAGCCTGAGGTGATATATACGCTGTCTGTGTACACTTCTCTCGCACCAAAACTCATATGAAAAGCAGAAAAAAAGTCTCAGTATAATTGCGAAAGAGGAGCAACACTCATAATCATCGTCGAAAATTATCCTTTACGCATAACCTGCAGCCAACTATTTAATGACAGTTTTCAAGAAGCAGTGCGTGAAGCAAGCACAGGGAGAGTTGGGACACAGGAAACTGCGAAGAAAAATCTTTTCCTACCTGAGTCAGTGTGTGAGTGAACGAGGAAAATTAAGAGAAAAGTGTGTGTGTGTGTGTGTGTGTGTGTGTGTGTGTGTGTGTGTGTGTGTGTGTGTGTGTGTGTGTGTGTGTGTGTGTGTGTGTGTGTGTGTGTGTGTTCTCTCTCTCTCTAACATCTCCCAAAACCAAGGGAAACAATAACAATAAACGCTCGTCCTGGAAATAAAGAATGGTTCGTGTCACACAGGGCTCGTCGTTGGCACCAATCATGTGTTTAAGGTTTATTTATATTTCATAGATCATAATACCAGAAAAAAAAACATGGATCTGTTTAGAATGCTAAAATACAAAATAAACAAGGACTCATGAAAAGAATTACGAAAGTTTAATGACAAATGAAATCCAATGCCAAAAAAATGCCCTGTAATAGAATATCTAGAAAGTGTAAAGAGGACTTGGAGTAAATATAGATTACATAATACTACTAAAGGATCATATAAATGAGAAAACAAAGCGAATACGAGAGCAGCCTTTTCATACATCAATGGGGAAATGGTGGAGAAGATCATATCATCCTTTATAAGACCAACAATTGGATATGCAGCAGTAGTATGGCAGTTTGTTACCATCCCTCCTTCTTGAAAGAGGGGGCTGGTCGTTCCTAACTGGAAAGGGAAAGGGGACTGACAGGACTGCAACAACTATTGCGGTAGCACACATATATCAGAGAAGGTGCTTGTCCATATATTGGTCATACAGGTTTGCAGTCAGCTGCTTAAGCTGCTGAGACCTGAGCAATCGTGTTTACACCTAGTAAGTAAAAACTTACCGTATACTTCCGCTTCGCGTACTGGTTACCACTGACCTGAGTTTCGTAAAGGGATGCTTGCAACTCAAGTTGATCTCAAGAAGGCGTTTGATTGAATGCATCTCAAGGCATTCTGGAATTTCCTGAGACTATGGGATTTCTGGAAGGATCGTTGGCCAAGTGACTGGCCTGTACTCTGTGACTAGGAGATGAAGTGTGAAAGGGGAGTATCCAGTCTCTTTCCCGTGAACGCAGGAGTGCAGCAGGGTTGTGTCCTTGCTTCAACACTTTTCAGTACTAGTATGGACTGGATTTAGGCGAGTTGTGGACCAAATTCATTGTAGAGAATCTGTTGGCAATACCAAGGTCACTGACCACGTTTTTGCCGATGATGCAGTAATCCTCGCCAAATCGATGGAAGTTCTTTTGATGGCTCTTGGGGCACTGCACAAAGAGGCGAAACTTTTGAGGCCTTAGAGCTCCTGAGCCAAGATCAAGGTGGGTGTTTGGAGGCTTACTAGATGAAACAGTACAGTCTCTTCATGTGTGTTGCAAGAACATTAAAATATTCGAAAATATCACATATCTTGGTAGCACAGTGCTCTGGACAACGGTGGGTCTCGTCAAGAAGTTTTTCGGAGGATTGGCTTGGAATACGGCGTCATGAATTTGCCCAGTGCAGATACCTATGTTGAAGAACAAAGATCCTGATTTTCAAGTCACATGTATTCTATCCGCCGCTATGGCTGTGATATATGGCCATTTAACAGTGACTTGGTGGCGAATAAATACGTTCCTACGCAGAATCATTAAAAGCCGATGGAATGAATTTGTGGCAAATCGGGGATTTCTCCAAGAGACCGTATCAAAGCTATTACATGCATAGTCCGTAAACTCGAAATGGTAGAGGAAACAAGGCACACGGTGATTGACAAGCATCAGAGATTTCAGTTACAGATATCAGAAACAAAAACTACCAACATTAGAAGAGAAAGTAATATCATCATGCTATACATGTGTCATCTTGAGAAAACACAAGATATTATTTAAGATTAGATTAATGAAATATGTGAGACTTAAGAGACGCGGCACAACGAGGTTGACTCAGCCCCATGAAAATATGATTTGGCTAGAATAATTAGGTAGAACACACACATACAAAATAAACATTTACATTCACAATCAAACACAAACACACTCACACTGAAAAAAAAGGAAAACTCTCTCTCTCTCTCTCTCTCTCTCTCTCGCACACACACACACACACACACACACACACACACACACACACACGCACGCACACACACACACACACAAAAAAAAAAATTAGTCAATCAATCAGAGATGAAAAAATGAACGACTAGTAGTAGAAACAGTGGCTTATCCCGCGTCCAAAGGGAGGTCGCGCCTGTACACCTCCCACGGACAACTGTTAGGACGCAGAGTCATCACCCGCCAGGCTCCTTTCAGAAACTTGAGAGAAATATTGACTGTCAGTTTCAGGCTGGGGCTCTTACCTCCCTGCGCAGCGATGCAAAGTGGGTGTCGGCAGCCGTGAGATGAGAAGATGGAGCCTTACGGGCATATCGGAGGCAGAGAAGACGGAGGGAACGCGAGAAGAATGAAGAAAGGAAAAATAAAAAAAAGGTTAAGAGTGGGAGACCGAGACAAGGCATGGCGGTGTGGAGATATAGAAGGTTAATGGATTGGAAAATAAATGAATTGATGATGGGCAGGTTCTGTGTAAGTAAGGAATTGAGTATCTTCGACCTCCCATGGGGACTGGCTCACACGGCCTAACTGCAAAATAGCGACTTGACGAGCGCCAGATTTTTTAAACGCAGTATTAGTATCTATTAACAATTATGTGGCTAGTTTGGATTATCAATTCCATTTTTAGGACGGAGTTAGTTAGAAGCGTTAGATTTTTACAAGCTGACTTATTACAAAAAGTCGAAAAAGTGATATAAGATCAACAAAACAAACTAACCACGCCTTGAAAAACTGGTCAAAAAGGACATATCAGTCACATTATTTTCATAAGGACTAACACGTCGTTTGAAGAAACATCGGAAGTGAATAGAAGACGCCTTTGGTAATAAATACCTTGCACTCATGGGCCATGGCTGGAATGACTTTCAGTCAAATCGGGGCTCACCCCTCGAGACTGAATTGATGCCTCTTACCTGTATAGTCCGTGAACGCTAACTCCGACACTATGAGCATGTGGTACGCTAGCCAGAAGTAGAACTTACTCCCCTAGTTTTATATACAGGAGACAATTTCGTGTATTGGAGGGCATGAGGACGCCCACACAGTTCATGACTTGAGCATGTCAGTGGATGCTGCCAGATGGTAATTGGAATAAGGAGGAGGCCTGATCGAGGGTACACCTAGCAATGGTGTCGCGGGGCGGGTGAGGAAAGTCACTAATTAAAAAAAAAAAAATCTTTTTACGGGGAAAATACTGGAAGCATTCAAATCCCTTTATAGACAGACAAAATGGCCATCCCTTGTAGTGTTATGGTAACGTCTCCCACCGTTTTGTGAACCTTTATTGTTGTGCGTTCATCTTACGTTAAATAAACCTTACTGTCAATATATTTATCGCGATGCTTCCTATAACATAAAACAACAAATCTCAGCCAGGATCATGCCTTGGTGGAGGTAGGTGCATGGTTAGCAGGGCCATCGATAGAAATTTTAACAACTTCTTTTTTGGAGTGAAAGCATAATTTAACGAAATACCTTTTCAGTCCTAAAATCACCTGCCTCCCATTTCAGTGCTTGGCCGGGAATAAACAAGCACGTCAACTCATCACCGGTGTCCTTCCCTACTATCCTATCCCCTACCTCCCTTCACTCCTTTCTCCTTTCCTCCCTTTCTGTTCCTCTCTCTTCTTCCCTCCCACTCCTTCGTATTCACCATATACGTATCTTTGATATAATTATCACGGAGCAAATTGAACGAATATAATACCTAATGCCGGAAAATTACAGTTGGCAGTCATGGGGCGATATGGAAGAAAAATATTATGCGGTATTTAGTACACGAATTGACCGTGATTGGGTAAATGCAATATTTTTCAACATAACAACAAATACTACTGAGCACCATTATGTGCGCCTGTGTCGGGGGGCCGAGGGAGGGCTGGGACGGAGCACCACCGAGAGGAAGGCAAATAAATACCAATGTTTATTATAATGAAATTCTTCGTTATAAACCTTTGATACTTTAACGTCACGGCTGTTTTATGGCTATTTCTCTGCTGTTAGACAGACAATACGATGCCTTCACCCTGCACCCCAGACGCGTTGTTGGCTATTTAATAATTTATGGCACACGTCGTTTATCCGTATGTAATGAGTAAAGCCGCAGTGCGCTACGCCCTGCCGTGCTCTATGCCGAGCCGCGGCTGCTGCACACACGTGATGCACGGCCGCCACAGCACCGCGCCGAGCCACGAGTCTCTAAACTTAAAAATATAGTAATGTAAACTCAACGAAAACTACTTGTAATCATTATTATTAATGTTTACCGTATTAAATGTTAGTTGGTCCATTACAGGTTTGACAAATACATAATTGAGGTCGCTGTAATGAAGTACATGTTTACCGTAAACTTTTTTTTTTTTTACCTTCAACCATGCAACGATTCATTTAGGTAAATCAAAACATATTCTTTTTTTTACGTTGAGGGAGTTTTATTTTCAGTTGAAGCGTCTAGTTAACACTAGCGCGTTCATCATTCACTGTTTTATTCACTACAACAGCAATGGATAGTGAGTGCGGCGGCCATTCACCCATCTGTTCATAAAATGCGTTTTTTACAGCAGTAACAGGAGACAATAAGAACATATGAACATGATGAGCCGCTAAGAAACCAGTCAGTCTATACTGGTATCTGTAATGTAATGGTATAATGGTATAGCTAAGCGTAGCGACGGCGCTCGACTCCATCACCTCTACACATTAGCCTTAGGTGAGTAAGAACCCTTTATCGTGGGAAGCAGCAAGTGTGACGTGTGTGTGTGTGTGTGTGTGTGTGTGTAAGTCCTGGCTTACTCAGGGCTGATAAGGAAGGATTCAGCAAGCGGCAAGCTCTTAAAACTTGCCGCCGCCAAAGAGGGAGTGCCGTCAGGGCTGCGGCGTGGCGGATGCAGATACAGAAAGGACGAGCGGAAAGGCGATAGTTTACGAGCACTGCGTGACGGAAGGTAGAGCGGTGTGTGTGTGTGTGTGTGTGTGTGTGTGTGAGAGGGGGAGGGGGGGATACCTAGATGATGACTGGTTAAATTTTAACCCAACAACACTACACAAGATTAAGGCAGCAGAGTTTGTTCACTAGATTTAGAATTGTATTATATGTACATAATGGTTGTCTTTATATGAGAAGCGGATAACCTGTCTGATGTAAAGTATATTGATATAAGATGAAATAAACAACATCAAATAACAGCATCTTTCCGGAGACGTGGGGGAAAGTAGAAGTTTAGCTGGAATGGATTCATCTTATGCAAAACACAAAGGCAGCGCAATCCCGTGCAGCACCTGCAGCCAAACACCGATCACTGGGCCGGAAAACACGATCAGCGGCCAGGAACAACGAGTACTCGGCGAAAAAATACTGTCGGAGGAATATTACGGGGAGGAAAACAAAATAAAGCAATATGCTCACTGGTTTTACTTCAGAGACCAATGCAAAAACCGATAGAAAACAATATCTTCGGAGGAAATATTAAGCAGTCAGCAGCACAGGTTTGAGAAAATTGATCCTGTGATTCTTGCTACCACATCTATTCTCCAATTTTGTTGTTGCTTTCAGGAAACCCTACTTATTCGACTTTTTGGTACGCTTTTCATTATTCCTTTTATCGCCAGAGAGATTAAAAGGCTACTGCCTAAAGAACGTGCTAACAGCAGTGAATGATTGCAGGTGCTGAGGGAAGGGAAGAGAGGAGCTTTGAAAGGATGATATACCTATATACACGTGTGAACGCTTACATTTGTTATGAAGTATTACTGGTGAATTCTAATAGTTACATGAGATACGAGTTCCCGATAACTTGTTCTTGATAGCAAGACTCTTTAAGACCCTCAACTTTGCCGTGTTTCAGAGTTCATCCAAGATTAGTCTAACTCGTGTGAACTATGCTCCTGCTCTTGCTGCTGTTGAGCCAAGTGAACTCTCCGTCAGAACGCGACTGCAATACTCTCATCCGTCGGAGTGGAGACATATGGGCAGATGGGGTCTCCTTACACCTCTGCCCTTAGCCACTCTTAATTAAGCAAATGGGTGTCGGTTATCAGACGGGGGTTTTGTCCCGTCTCCCAAGTAAATGTCATGACACCACCTACGGCAAAAGATCCAAATGTAAAAACCCAGGGCCAGAATGCAGGATTAACTGTCTTTTAGCTCAGTTTCAGGAAGATGTATGTAAGTGAATCAATCCATTAATCAATCAATCGCTCCAAAATCACTCTTAAAGAAAGGATTCAATACCTAGTTTCCATAAACTCGACAATAAATCAAAAGAATATATGTCCTTTTTTCCACGAGTGTATAATATGAGATTTTCAAATTATCTTGAAGCTTCGCTGGCTTCACCCCATCTCTTATGCACTAAAATATATGTAATCGCAGAGATTTTGCCTAAAAACACATTAATATAAATCTATTATATTTATATTTCGAACTTGCAATATTTAAATTCTTAACAATGCATTCAATATAGAAATGTCAGAATTGAGGACAAAATATCTAGGGAATAAGATCCTAAAACTTCTTGGAGAGATAACCCTAATTCTGGCGGCTAAATTAACATTTATAGTATCTTTTATTGATTCCGTTGCTGGATAAAAGCTAAAATTAAAACTGTCGTTGAAGCAAGGGCATCAACAACCATCACGCCTTTACCGAGCCCACTGCGTCACCCTCACACGGACCATTATTGATGAGTTTGCCGCGGCCGGCCCGGGGCCTCCATACACGAGTGGCCACATCAAAGTCTCATCAAACTTAGTCATGCGTTACTTAGCTACGACAGTCACATCCCAGTGTTGGCAGGTCGGGTCTGAACTCGGCAATAAAGGCAAAGTAGATTTTTGCTTCTGAGCATCCCCGTTTGTTCATCGCCAGGCACAGCAGCATTGTTGTTGGATGTGAAAGAAACTGCGATCAAGCCCGTGTTATTTTCCTCAACTGAAGATTACGTACTCACGAGCTTATGGAAGGATGTCTGGCAGTCCTATCAGTTGTGTTGATTACCAGGGATACTTGATGACCAGTGGGGAGAGCGTCCTAAACCTAATGGCTACAGGATGGAAGCACCTTTTTAAGGACAACGGCGATTATGTCAGTGATCGAAAGAGAGACGAGGACGTAAAACACATCAACACATGCTGCTGCTGCTGCCACTAGGCATACTGCAACTACTACTACTACTACTACTTTCTTAGCTATAGCAATTACTATTGCTGCTGCTACAACTACTACAATTACTACTTTTTTTTTCTACTACATAAAAGATACCTCCACCCATGTTTATTTTCCAGACACATAATCATGGAGGGCTCAATAGCTTGGAGGTCATTAGCCTCAACTCTGTTCGCTAATGACTGTGGGATCCTCCACTCCTCCCGCGTTCCCGCGTTCCCGCTGCACTCGACTGCCTACTTTTGCTCGTCCCTATGCTATCCAAATCCCTTATGCAAGAGTTAATCAGCATCATTCTTTCATCTCTTTCGCTAGTTAACTCAGCAACAGCCTTTCCTTGTCTGCATTTTCTCACGCCTACAACTAAACGTTTTCAAAACGGGAGTATCAAGACACCTCTAAATCCGATTATGACCCCTTTTTCCTCTTTCGGCCACTTTATTAACAATTTCCAAAAGCAGCACCAGCACATTTTTTTTACCCTCTTTAACCTCTTGAGCTACTTAGATCCCTGTACAAAAAATCAATATTTATAGGTAGCGTTTGGTGAATACTTGGGGGCTGAAGTGCTTTATCGAAAGCCTTCGCGCAAGACAAAGGAACTGTTGTAACTTAATTGATTCACTGTAATAAACCTTACCTTAACTATAGCACAACTATACAAACATGCACGCCCGCCCGCACGAACACACGCGCACGCACACGTGCGCGCGCGCACACACACACACACACACACACACACACACACACACACACACACACACACACACACACACACACACACACACACACACACACGCACACACACACACACACACACACACACACACACACACACACACACACACACACACACACACACACACACACACACACACACACACACACACACACACACACACACACACACACACACACACACACACACACACACACACACACACACACACACACACACACACACACACACACACACACACACACACACACACACACACACACACACACACACACACACACACACACACACACACACACACACACACACACACACACACACACACACACACACACACACACACACACACACACACACACACACACACACACACACACACACACACACACACACACACACACACACACACACACACACACACACACACACACACACACACACACACACACACACACACACACACACACACACACACACACACACACACATAACAACAACAACAACAACAACAAAAAAATGGGAGGAGTGCGATTGAAGTTTCTTTATTGTTAACAGGTGACGCTGCTAATCAAAGGACGAAACTTCAAATATGCCATCAAAGGAGGTGCTGTCCTTATTAAGGGGGTCAAAGGCGCCTTACCTCCTAGACAAGTAGCCAAAAGGCCTCAGCTCCCCACACGGGCCATCAAAGCGCCCCGACTAACGAGCCGTGGGAGCCAGCTACTGCGTCCCGAGAACCATGGCTCGCTGGCCCCACGTATGATCCCATTGCAGGAAGGTGTATGGTCCTCCTTAGAAGTAATAAGATACCTCACGCGCAACACACGACCTAAGAGTGACGAAGCAACTTTAAAAGGAAAAAAAATGATGTTTTTATTTTTTAGGTATCCTGATTCTTTTGTCCAGGAACAGAGATAGCTTTGAAGACAAATTCAATTACCTTGGCATTGCGACGACTCTCAACAGACTAAAGATACGAGTCCTGGAAGATACACACACACACACACACACACACACACACACAAATACATACACATACATACATACATACATACATACATACATACATACATACATACATACATTCATACATACATACAGACAGACAGACAGACAGACACAGACAGACAGACACAGACAGACAGACAGACAAACAGAGACACACACACACACACACACACACACACACACACAGACACACACACTCACATTCACGCACGCACACACTCATACCCCCCCTCACGCACACACACACATACACACCTCTCCTTGGCGCAACTGGTAGAGCGCTGCGCTGCCAGGTTTCACGGTCTGACAGGGCGGCGGTTCGAGCCCGGTCAGGCCGGATTCTTTCTGTTGACTAGGAGTGGTTACTGTCCCCCCTTGAGCAAGGGGTGTGAGGTCCTGGCAGTACCCAGAGATCGACGATAAAGAGCACTTGGTCATGTCGGGAGGGTACCTGCTGGCGAGTACGAGTCCAACACGCGATCAGGCCGTGGTTTAATTACACACACACATACACACACACACACACACACAACGACCCGATCATCAATGAGCAAGAGGAGTCTCAAAAAAGGTTCCTATAATCCATCTCTTACCTGTCGTACCCCACAAAAACATGAGTCGGTCCTTCTTTCCTCCAACGCCCACGACGTTGTGAGATTAGAGATTGATATATACATTTAGCCGCCGCTGTTTCTGTCATTCCTGTTACTAATATTAAAAAAAAAAACAAGTAAATATAATATTAATAACGATAATAATGATAATAATAATAATAATAATAATAATAATAATAATAATAATAATGATAATAATAATAATAATAATAATAATAATAATAATAATAATAATAATAATAATAATAATAATAATAATAATAGTAATAATAATAATTATTTCCAACAATATCATCGTTATTATTTTCAACACTAAGAGTATTACATTCATTTTTCATTTAATTATCTTTATTATTTTGCTACAAATTGTATATTTTTTGTATTTATTTTGCATCATTTAATTACTGTTGTTGTATTGAATAATATGTGTAAAAAGGCACTATGATTCGCTCTTCATATATTTAACGGCTATTTATTAAAGGATAACTTTTTTTTTCCATCACCGTTTCATGGTCTATTTTCGCACATGAATATTACCTACGGCCTTATAATAAAACATGGTAAACGTGTGTGTGTGTGTGTGTGTTAAATGAAATGATAACACATAATGCAATATCTAGATAAGCAAGGAAAAATACAGTAAACCGAATGTATAAGGTATTGGAAGCGGCTTTTGTGTGTGTTCAAGTGTAAACAGAGTAAGGGTGCACAGATCCAGGAAAAGCAGTTGATGGCACGATAAGGATGGGAGGGCCGGGAGGGGCAGGAAGGAAGAGAGTGTACGTCCAGTGATAGGCAAGGTACACAGGGATAGGTTTTGGATAGGCTAGTAGAGCGGGCTTGGCAGGGTGAACCAGGGTAATGTAACGCATAAGGTTTCCTTCACAAGCCCTAACCTTCCTCAGACCTCCTGCTGCAGGCTCGGGAAATTGCTACTTCAATAGCGCCCGAAAAATTCAATGCAAGTGATGGATGATGCTTCAAGTGGAAGAAAAGAAGAGGATATTACACTTTCTTCAACTTGGGGCAGACCATGTGAGGGAACATGATTAAATGGCGGAGTAAGATGGATATGTATCTGGGCAGGAAGATCTGCAAAATAAGGATAGCTAATGCTCTCAGACAGTAAGAATATACCTAAGGAAAACAACAACGGAACAAAATGTTGAACTTCAATAAGCGAAACTTCTCATTCAAGAATAAATAACAATAGTCCCATTATGCAATACTTTTGTCAGACTCCAGTAAACAAATGTAGTTCAGTTCTTATCTCCTCACCATGCGAAGGACTTTGTTAAACTAGTGTGTTCAACGTTGGGCAACATGAATGATTTCTTATTTGCGCAACAAACCTAATGATGAGAGGCATTTATGTCTAAACACGAAAACTGATCGAACGTTTCAAAATATCTAACGGCTATAAAAATGTGCACATCTCTAAATTGTTCATGAGCAATGGCACGTCTCGAACAAGAAATAATGGCACAAAATTTACGTCTACTAAAGAAATAAATTTAGACCACAATTTTTTTTCTTAACGTTGTAGCACGAAAATGGAGTAAACTCTGTACCTATAACTCTCTCTCTCTCTCTCTCTCTCTCTCCTCTCTCTCTCTCTCTCTCTCTCTCTCTCTCTCTCTCTCTCTCTCTCTCTCTCTCTCTCTCTCTCTCTCTCTCTCTCTCTCTCTCTCTCTCTCTCTCTCTCTCTCTCTCTCTCTCTCTCTCTCTCTCTCTCTCTCTCTCTCTCTCTCTCTCTCTCTCTCTCTCTCTCTCTCTCTCTCTCTCTCTCTCTCTCTCTCTCTCTCTCTCTCTCTCTCTCTCTCTCTCTCTCTCTCTCTCTCTCTCTCTCTCTCTCTCTCTCTCTCTCTCTCTCTCTCTCTCTCTCTCTCTCTCTCTCTCTCTCTCTCTCTCTCTCTCTCTCTCTCTCTCTCTCTCTCTCTCTCTCTCTCTCTCTCTCTCTCTCTCTCTCTCTCTCTCTCTCTCTCTCTCTCTCTCTCTCTCTCTCTCTCTCTCTCTCTCTCTCTCTCTCTCTCTCTCTCTCTCTGTGTGTGTGTGTGTGTGTGTGTGTGTGTGTGTGTGCGTGCGTGCGTGCGTGCATGTTTTTTTATTTGTGTGTGTGTGTAGATCCTGATGTATCTTTCTTCTCTTCCCTGGCACTAGATGAGTTTCTGGTCATAAGAATGGGATTGCTGTTGCTGTTGTTGTTTATCTTCCTCCTCCTATTACCACAACAGATACAATCAAAACCACGACCGCAACAACCGACAACACATCTTGAGAAGGTTTGAGTTACGATGCTCACAAAGGGAGAAAGGGTTAACTCTTCCAAACCGCTGTTTGGCGGCGCTGCCGTTGACCGATTACATTTTTCCCATATGAACTACCGTGAGTGGTGCATCTTCACATTTATCAGATCTTTGCTATTACTATTAAAACAACAACTATAAAGTGCTATTATATGACTGTGGTCATTTTGTCATAATGGTCATTTCTACCAAGCCTATGCAACATATAGCGACAACGTATGCCTTTTATAGAATTACATAAAAAAAAAAATGCGAGAACAAACAATGAATTTTTCACGAGCAAAGCGTGGTACATCATGAATTTTTAAATTAAGGGAGATCATAAACAGAAGGCTAAGCGCTGCTAAAGCTAATTTACTCCTATATTGTATTTCTGTTATTCAGTGATATGAATTTTCACGTAGCGCATCTCAATTATACGTACGCCATGAAACTGTTCCGAACATTTGTATCATTTAAATTTTAATCCGTTAGTCAGTGATATGAATTTGCACGTCGAGCCCCTCTATATGTGTTACGTGAAGTTGTTATCAACATCACCTCTGGGACGTACATGTTCAATGGATGGTACAATAATTATTTGCATTACTAATCTTTCGCACATTTTGGTTAGGCGATTTCTAGATACAACAATGAACTATACCCAATAAACTATCAGGACACTTATTCCAGAACTCAATTATATAAATGTTTTCACAATGACAATGTTCAATTTCTATACTTTCCCTGACACGATGCTAATTGCTACTCTAGATCATTGTCAGATTACGGCAGAAATCTTTGCTCAAAATTCCCTCTTTCCTAAGGAAGACAAGTAGCAGGATGAGGAGGAAGAGGAGAAGAGGAGGAGAAGTAGAGGGAGGAGTGAAAGGAAGAGAAACAAAATTAGAAACGAATGAAAAAGGACGAAGAGGAAAATAAATCGGAGGAAGAAGAGAGAAGACATAAGTAAGACAAGGTAGCGAGAGGCCTGCCCTGATGATGTAACACGGAAGGTCAAAGCTGGGTCTATATTCGGAGCACAAAACACAAGACTTCCTGTTATTGCGGTGGAGGGGAGGGATTGGAGTGGGGAAAGTCGGGGATTTACCCTCGCTGCTCTCCTCCTGACCCACTGTGGCTGCTGCTGTTATCCGGAAATAGCTTTAAGCCGCTGGGAAGGAGGGAAGGATGAAACGAAAGGAAGGAAAGGCAGGAAGAACCAAGGAAGGGAGGATGGGAAGGAGAGGAAGGAATGAATGAATCAAGAAAGAAAGAAAAAATGAAACAACGAAAGAAAGGAAGAAGAACAGAAAGAAAACAAAGGAAGGAAAGCGAAATGAAGGAAGGAAAGGAATAAAGAACCAAGAAAGGGAGGATGGGAAGGAGAGGAGGGAGGGAATGAATCAAGAATGAGTGAAAAAATGAAACGAAAGAAAGAAAACAAAGGAAGAAAAGCAAAATGAAGGAAGGAAAGCAAATTGGAAAGGGGGAAAGAAGGAACAAAGTAAAATTGAAAGTAAGGAAAGGAGAGATGAGTAAAGGGAGAAAGGATTGATTAACTGACTGACTAATTCCGTCCCTGCGCCAAAACCTATTGGTCATGAGGCGAGAAGGTAGGAAGCGTGAGGGTGAAGAAGAGAATCCAGGAACAAATGAAGAAAGGTAAGGCAGGAACAAAGACACGAGACAAATGAAAAATGGAGGAGGATGATATGAGGTATAAATAGAAGGGATAATGGAAGGAAGGGTGGATGGCAAGAAAAAAGAAACTGGGCGGGCGAAAACTTAAGTAACAAGAGCTAGAAAAAGAAAATAGATACAAAAATATAATACGAGATGTGATGCCTAGACAAAAACTTCCACGGCGTGCTGATGCTACAAAGACATCCCTGATATAAATTGAAAACCCCACACAATCTCTGCTACATAAATACTAAAACTTCCAAGGAAAAGCTACACCAAAAAGAACATCAATACGCTGTCCAGACTCCACGAACTTCGCAACAACCTTTCCAACCCAAAACAGCTCCAACAACAGCAAGAGCAGCAGCAGCAACAGCAGTAGTTCGGGAAGCGCGCGTCGCCGAGAGAATGTTTGTTTGCCTCAATCTTTCCGGCGGAGAAGAGCCACCGCCACAAACACTATTTCCTGGGGCGAGGGACCCTGACAGGCGGTGACAGAGCAGCTGCGTCGGGAGCAGAGACGGGGCTCCAGGAGGGTGAGAGAGATCTAGCTGCGGATCTGAATATAGTCAACTGCTATTTCGAGAATGTGGGTGGTCACTTGAGGCAATTAAACCAGAGGCGTAATCTGGAAAGGGTGGTTGGCGAGGAAGGGAGCGAAAGAGGGACGGGAGAGAAAGAGGTATCATAGAAGGGGTGGAAGTGAGTGAGGAAGAGAAGGAAAGAGGAAAGAGGAGAGGGGAGGAAGGGTATACCGTTGAAAGTCCTTGCGTAGATGTGGACTGTGGAGTGTAGCCGGTGGAAATAATCATTAACGATACGTGTATGTAAGCTGTTTCCGGCAGAGAACATGAAACACCTTTGAAGGACCGTGGCACATGTACCTCGTTTACACTGCAAGCGTAACCTTCGGCCAGGAAACGAAACTCCAAAAACGGTTGTGATTAATTAAACGAGTCTCAGAGTAGCGGAAGAGGAAAATGAGAGAAGGGGGTTGCAGTATAAAAACTTTAAACACGTACAAACATCTCATAATGCTCTGCAAAAGAACAATATTAATGGCGTATATATATTCCTAAGTGGATAACTGCCTAAAGGGAAGGTTACTGCAATATTTAAGTTCGTGCTTCCCGGTAACTTCTAATCACGGAGCTGCACATCTGACTTACTCCGAGCAAACACGCGAGGCCGAGCTTACATGAAGGTCAGGGGAGGGCGGTGAGGGAGCGGCGACTGTTGTGGGGCAGCTAAAGGTGGTGACGGCAGGTGGACAGTGTGTGTGGGGCGGTCGAAGAGAGTACTGAGAGTGGTGATTGTTTATGGGAGCGAAGGAAGAGTACAGGTAGCTGGAAAACGGTGTACAGGTCAAAGAAGGGATGGTGGCGGATGAAGTTGTTGGATGACGAGAGGGGGTGGTGGCGGGCGCGGGTGTAGATGGTTATATGGGTGCTATGAGCTGGTGCTGGTAGTGGGTGGGAGCGTTTTAGATGCCGGGGTGTTTTGTTAATGTATGTATATCTATCAAAATATCTATATCTAAATAAGCTTAAAAAAGTAAAAATTCAGTGCAATTAACAATACAGAATAGCTTATTCGTCGTCTTTTATACTCGTAATATCGAAAACCTTAAAATCCCTTTTGTCTTTTAAAAATATTTTCACATCTTGCGCTGTTTTCGTATTTGGTTTCATTAAAAATATCTTCAGATTCACTTAACGTTCCATTTCATATTAATTCGCTTTTCAACTCAAACTTATTACCTACATCACACATTTTTCTACCTTGTCAATTTCAACTCCAAGTCAAAGATATGATAGGGAGTAATTTTTTCCTTAGTTTTATTTTTTTCTCTTAATCTACTCACCCTTTTCCTTACGTTAACAAACCCTTTTCCTTCCCTTCTGTCTTATCCCCTTTACTGTCAAATATTCATTACTTTCTCCCTCCCTGATAAATAAAACTTCCCTCTATTCAAGTCTCCTCTATTCATGTCTCTCCTTCAGCTTTTCTCTCATCCCACCGCAGATGCCTCTGTAGCGGGGAGGAGGAGGAGGAGGAGGAGGAGGAGGAGGAGCTAGAGGTGGAGGAGGACGAGGTGGAGCTAGAGGTGGAGGAGAACGGGGACAAGGACGAGGACGAGGACGAAAAGGGTCGAGGACGAGAAGAGAAGGAACAAGAGTATCAGCAGAGGTAAGAGGAGGAGGTGAAAGAGGAGAGGCACCTTGCCACCCTCCTACCCCTAATCAGGGGAGGGAAGGAACCTGTGGGTGGCAGGTTGCTCCAAGTTAGATAGTGCCGTATTGTTCCTCTTTTGATAATGAACACTCGCGGGGGGCGCTGACCAAACAGACTCCAGGAGCCGCATCACTCTCGAGGCGGTCTGCCGGTGTCACCGCCCAAGAACTTCCAGGAGAGAGTTTCCGCGGATGATTCTGAACGGCATCGGAATCGGCGGCGGCGGCTACTTGCAAGACCTTGTAACAAGCGCTCACCTTCGTCTCCCATGTATCAGACCAGGTGATAAATTGGGAGTGCTTTAGCTTCGGAAGTAGCTGTGCCTCAGGATAGTGATTCATTTATGACATTCAGCATAGGAATCCTTCATCAACCATGTTCCTTTTAGTACTGTTTCTTTTCTGTGGTTTAACTTTACAAACTGTTTTAAAAAGATATATATATATATATATATATATATATATATATATATATATATATATATATATATAAATATATATATATATATATATATATATATATATATATATATATATATATATATATATATATATATATATATATATATATATATATATATATATATATATATATATATATATATATATATATATATATATATATATATATATATATATATATATATATATATATATATATATATATATATATATATATATATATATATATATATATATATATATATATATATATATATATATATATATATATATATATATATATATATTCCTACCGCTCGAGTGCATGGTTAGTTTTCTACCTTCCGGTGACTAGTGCTTTAACTTCCCATTCTAATGTCCCATCTATTGCCGCTGCGGACGGCCCACATCAGGACCGGGAGGGATAGGGTACGAGGCGGCGTGAGCTTCGCATGTTCATCTTTCATTTTTTGTCTGTGTTAGCTCGTTGTGATAAAAGATTAAACAGGCAAGAGCTAGAGAGCGTTCCTGTACACTTGCTTGTAGTTCTCTCTCTCTCTCTCTCTCTCTCTCTCTCTCTCTCTCTCTCTCTCTCTCTCTCTCTCTCTCTCTCTCTCTCTCTCTCTCTCTCTCTCTCTCTCTCTCTCTCTCTCTCTCTCTCTCTCTCTCTCTCTCTCTCTCATTTCCTGTCCCTGCTTTTTGCTTGCCAGCCACTCACTTCCATCTCTCCATGCTTTCTCGTCCCTTTGCTCTGTCTGTACACCTCCATTTACCTTTCATGTTTTCCTTTTGTATAAGACTGTAAACAGATCTCTCTCTCTCTCTCTCTCTCTCTCTCTCTCTCTCTCTCTCTCTCTCTCTCTCTCTCTCTCTCTCTCTCTCTCTCTCTCTCTCTCTCTTTCTTCTATCTATCTATCGATCTATTTATCCATTTATCTCAAACACAAACGACATGACTCGAAGTTGACTCCAGTAAACTGATTTCTCAATCAGGACAATAAAATATCCACGGTTATTAACCGTAGTAGTTCATCATTACACGGAGCCGCATGAGCATTTTCATAATTTCATCAGTGTCAAATATTACAGGATTAAATTGAAGTTTTGCAACGGAGGGGTATGGCTTTCTTAGACGACTGTTGCATATCAGCCGCGTAGTAACCTGTCCATCCCTGTATACGAAAGGATGAGAAACGTTTGTGGTAACGCAAATTAAGGTCCAGTACATACCTTCCCCAGGTTTCCTCAGGTACCCATTTTCGACCAGTCCGAAAAGGAGGATGAACAACTGGGCGAGCTGTACGCCGCTGCCCTGATCGGGATTCGAACCCGGGCCCGCGGATTCGTAATTAGGCACGCTAATCACTGCACTAGGGAGTCACGTAAATACACAGCTATATAAATAAGCATATCTTGAACTGGAACAATCTCCATTAAAAGTAAAAGAAACATGGTAACATGTGGCGAGGAACACTCACACTTGCGGTGGCGGTGGCGGTGACGGTGGGCCGGCGAGCTGGGACTCCTCTAGGGGCAGGAGGCCGCCGCCATTAAGTCTGCCCCGGCCATGACTCCCGCACACACGGACACACACGACTAATCCTTTTTTTACGGAGTTTTCACGACAATTAAATACCGAAACACACGCGATAACACAGTTATCGCTATTTCAAGGTCGTGGGTGACGCCAAGGTACACACACACACACACACACACACACACACACACACACACACAACTAGGCCTACACACACTACAGTGAAGGTCGCGATTGACACCCACTTGCTGACCGGCGCAGCGCGGACGAAATGCCCACAGGGCCAAGGTCTGGGCAGCCGGTACTTAGGGGGAAGGGGATATAGAAGCTGGCAGGGGAAGGGGATATAGAAGCTGGCAGGGGAAGGGAGGAGAGAGAGAGGAACTTTCCCTACACAGGCTGATGCGATCACCTGACCCAGTACTCGCATGTGATGTCACTGAGACGGTGAACACTGTTCCGAACGTCAGAAGCGAGACGCTTCGAGATAAAATCATGTCCCTTCGCTAGTTAACGGTTCTGGCGGGCTGCTGGGCCCACACACTATTATATTGATGGCCTAGTTCAGCGATTACCAGCATCGCCCTTCACAGAAAAAACAGCATCGAGTTGTGTAATTTTTCTTGTGGGGATCTTGTGTTAAAAGATATCGGGGCAGAATCATCGTCATAGGAGGGGGCGAACAGTTTGTTTTGGATCATTAAAGAACAATGGAGTGGGAGATACAACAGAACGAAGGACATTGCCACATTCAGCGCAAGTTCAGCGTAACAAGAGATGATTATTTCCTTGCACAGCAAACTTAGCATTGAAAGAAACTCATTCTAAACACGTTTTCTCGAGAAATATCACTTACGAAGAAAATAGATTTAATGTTTCAATATAATTAATGGTTTTATTATTAACTGCGGCAGAAATGCAGTACTGGTGGCCTGTAGGCCTCTCTCTCTCTCTCTGCCTCATTCACTGCCTCTGCCTCATACTTCTGCCCTCAAAATAATACGCGGTAGGTCACGCTAATGGGCAGCCAGAGGTAAGGAGCCAGAAATACGAGTCGCCTCTTAGTAGACAATAACTCTCCACGGCAGCAACAGGGCGTTCACCTTCCTTTCAGGCCGCTTGCTGCATTGCTGCCGGACTGGGAATCTGCTGCATGCCGTTCTCTAAGAGTTATTAACGAGGTGTGCCGTAACTGTATCTGTCCATGCTAGCCCTTTAATTCTCTCTCTCTCTCTCTCTCTCTCTCTGTTCATCAGTAATCACCTGATGTAATCGAATTCTTGTATTCCATTCGCTTTCAAGCTGATGACTGTCTCGCTCTCTCCTTCCGTCCCCCCACAGACGACTCGGTTAGCAGTAACAGTAAAGCTCTGGTGAGTTGCCGTAAAACGCCTAACTTTTATGGTTTATATTATTTCTGAATGGGTTGGAAAAAACGTTTTCGTCTTGACGACTAACAACTTTGTTTCCTATACACTAGCTAGACCAAACCTTCCGGCGAACTCCTTTCTTTTAATGACACCAGAGTTTACCTTCCTCCTGTTTTTACATATTTTTTTTTTACTTCACCTTGATGTACATTAGCTTCTACATAATTAGTATGTGTTTTACCCTTAACACTTGAGAGGGGGTTTTATGCAGATATATTTATGTGTATTCACTAACTTTCTCTAATGACCTCCAAGTGAAAGTTTGTGTTTACTTTCATAACTATATTAGACAGCTTCCACCTCATTTTAAAGCTATATTAGCCTGTAAGGAGTTTATACTTGTCTCCCTTTGTGGTTTTTCCCTTCATTTCTATAATTATCTTCCCTTCAACAGAGGAGGGGCTTTTTGATGAGACTAGCAAAGAATCATTTTGCATTAGTACCAAGAGTCAAATCATTCCCTCAGAATGATGTCCGCCCGACATGCCTGGTGTTCCCTGGTGCCGGGAGTGAGTGACCTACCCTCGCCGGCTACTCTGCGCATCACACTCTTCATGCCTTGGTGCTCCCACTCTATGCACGTCCTGCCGCGTCGCCTCGCTCCTTTCCTGTGATTCCCTTTCTATTCAGCGTCCACCCTTCAGACTCCATTCATGAAATTCCTATTACTCACGGGAGTCACACACACACACGGAGGAGGAAAGCAAACAAAGTTGCCAATTACTTACCGAAGCTAAGAGGGGTGTCGCATGACGCGGCCCTTCTTCAACTCCTATTTCCTTCTCCTTCATGCATTCTTGACGTCACACTGAACGTTATTATTAAAAAAAATGTGATGTACACAAACTATGACATGGCTTTGATATGTTAAAATATACAGAGAACCATCTTGTTTTTAAACTACTCTTAAGTCTTATTTGTATATAGTATAAACTTAAAAAAAAATAATGATAAAAGTATAAATGGATGGATGGACGCATCTATGGTAATGGTAAACACAGCTATGGAGGCGTGCGTTTTGTTGGCCATTCCATCTCTAAGCGACTACGATTGAGCCGTGGCTAAGGCATCCAGTAGAAGCACAAAAGACCTACAGCCAAAAATATATTTTTCCATACACCCAGATCAGGGCGTTCACTCGCTATGCAGGTAAGCTAACATATAAATCGTTGATCTGACGGGAGTTCATTCAATATATATTTGATAGCGGTGCAATATATTCAATATCAAATGCACCTCGAAATCTAATCCAATACGCTAAACATCGAATACTTACGCTGAATGAGAGAATAAATAAATAAGAATAAATAAGGGTGTTGTCATCTTCAAAACAATTATCTGTGCAAATTAATAAACTAATGAATAAACGCCAAATGAATCATAATAGTACAAAAACTTTTTAGTAACACTGCATTTACAATATTAAACGAGCGGCAAACAGGCTCACAACAACAACAAAGGCGAGAGATAAACAGTCGGATGTGACAGGCCATCCATCAGCCTCTCCCGTGGGTCCTCTCGGCGACCCCAAACTTTTGTCTTTCCGGCTCCGTTCATCACGCCGGCCTTTCCGCGTCTGTTTATTCGACCAATATAGGAACGCAATCCCGGACAAAAATAGCGCGACACGAGGAACCCAAAGGGCTCGCAGTAATGTAAGGCGTAACCGCTTGCTGCATCATTGTGTAAGGGATGGCGGACAGACTCACCGAGTCACTACGCAGTGGTTTGTGGTTCTGGACGCACGGTTTTCATGGTACACGGGAGATTGTTCTTCCAGACAGAAAGGACACTCAGAGGTTTCATTATATCTAGAGCAACTCATACAGTGCAGTGGCAACATATGGCGTTCCCTTGTCGCTGTCCCCCCCATGCCTGTATGGGCTAGTCCTCGGCTGCATCACTGCCTAGGAACTCGTTTCTGGCCGCCTGGACAGTCAGAGAAAGTTTGTGATCGACAAACTACACACACACACACACACACACACACACACACACACACACACACACACACATAAACGCATGCACGTTGGCACACACCGCTCCGTAGCTCAGTGGTTAAAAGCTCTGGGCTGCCAGACTTCGCTGCCTGACAGGCGGAGGTTCGAGCCCCGCTTAGGCAGGTATTTTTCCGTGGTTACTGTCCTCCCTTGAGCACGGAGGATGGGGTGTGTGGTGTGTGGAGGTCATGGCAGAACCCAGAGAGTGACTATAATGAGCTTGCTCTTATCGGGTGGGTACTTGTTGGTGATTGCGAGTCTAACTCGTGATAAGGCCGTAGTGAATTACACACACACACACACACACACACACACACACACACACGCGCGCGCGAATGAACGCACGCACGTCGGCAAACACGGACGCGCGCGCGCGCGTTGAATATGGGGGAGGAGTGGGGAAAAAGGAAGATATCATCTATTGGGGGAAAGTCGGTTACTCTTTTGAACATGGAAGCTGAGTTAAGCGGAATGGATATATGAAGAAGTTTCAAATGATAAGTAATAGTAGAGTAAAAAAAAAAAAATAATCTATCTATCTATCTATCTATCTATCTATATCTATCTATCTATCTATCTATATATATATATATATATATATATATATATATATATATATATATATAGATATATATATATATATATATATATATATATGTATATATATATGTATATATATATATATATATATATATATATATATATGGTTAGCAAAGGGAGTACTCCTCATTAATCTTTTGGCGCACTAAGACTAAGGAAAAACTGAAAATTTAGTTTAGGCACAGTTACGGGAAGGGTCACAAATTTTGCTTAATTATTTTGGTTCAGAATATTAGTTGTCTTGAAAAGTAACTAATATTAAATAAAAATTAACGGCAAATGCACACTAAGTGAATAAAGTTACTGAGATCGTAGAATATGTAATATTATACATATATTTGCGCACGAAAAGACCAAATAGGAGTGAAGAAAGGCAAGAACGGATCAATCATTTTCATTTACCCATGAGCCCAGCCATGACAGTCCCCTGCAGTGTACGCATTCTGGGAAGCAATACATTATTGCAGTACTTTCATCTCACGTTAGTATTAAAAGAGGTTCCTGGGCTACCCGTGCACGCCTGTCTCTCCCAAGCCTCACTAGCGGGGCCGAGGAAAGGCCAGCGGAATAAAATGTCGATAGGAAGCCTCGTGTAGCGTGTGGGCAGGTTGATTAGCTTGCTCTTTTTCTTTCTCAGCGGTCAGTCAGTATATTTATAAGGAATCATATGGGGGAAGAGAAGCTAATGACGTCACAAAAAATATACCAAGAATAGAATATCATTGTTTATGTGGAATTAGGTGCGATGAGACAAGATAAATTATTTTCTACGCTTGCAATCCAAAAAGCCAAAGTTGTTGGGATTGCGTCAGCCAAGCTCTTACGCTCAGGTTTTAGGAACAAACACTAACGGGATGATGACAACAGATACAGATCAGTAGACAGCAAATTATGTCCGGAGCAACGAGGCGTATAATCTCACCCCCCACGAATGTCTAAATACGTGAAAGTTTAGCGCACTCTTGAATGATATTGGTTGTAAAATAGAATAAAGAAAATTCATATAAATTTATGCATGGGATGGATGCTGGGATGAAGGATAAGGGTTTTCCAGCAACTGCAGAGATGAATTAAAATTTCCAACGCATCAACAGTGAAAAAGTTTGATACAGAAAAAAAAAAACATGCAAAGCAACGGAGCCTAAAGTTCTACTAGCTGGTGACAGAGCAAACTGACAGGGACACGTTAACATTCTCTCTACATCAAGTGGAAAAAAGTGAATAAAGAGAAACTTCATTGGGGAAAAAGTAAGAGACAAATTTGAATGCAACAAAGTATTCATCCTAAAATACAGATGCTCACTTAGTTGTTCCGCTGTTACACGAGCCTGACCGACAGCCTGAATAGCAAGTGAAATAAATTTAGGCACAGGAGAGGGCAGCAAAAAAGGTGTTTCACAGCGGAAATATGTAAAAAAGAGGGGCGAATTAAGCACGGCTAGGAAAAAAAATGAAAATGAGTTTTAATGAATTAAGGGAAAATTTATGATGATTACCGGCAGAACATGAGTGGTGACGGGGAACACAATGGGTCTGGGTGAAAATTCAATATGGAAAACTTTTTAAATGAATGTTACACGGATGTAAAAACAAACATGGAGAACGAATTAAAATGTGTTTCCACATGCCGAAGAATTTTGTGCATTTTTCATTTTCTGTCGAGTGCACGCTAACACTGCACAGGGAGTAAAACGGGACGGAACGGGTGGCCAAGAGACTCGCTAAATACATAGCTCATAGTGTTACACACACATGCACATAGTGTGTCTCATGAATGCGCGCACACACACACACACACACACACACACACACACACACACACACGAGTATATAAAGTAAAAGGTCCATGTATACAAACAGGATTGTCCAAACTCTTTTCACCTCTCAAAAAAAGATACGTCGTTTCGGCGCGGTTGTTCCCTTTTTTTTTCTATTACCTACAGGCTTGATATACCAGCCTTCGGCCTCACGAGACCGTGTCCACACGTTTGCCAAAAGTGGTGCTTTTAACGCCGAACAATTTGCACAATTGATAAACAGCTTGTTTACAGGACTGCTCCAAGGCCCAGTTGTCGGGGCGGAGGGCTGGACAGGTGTGAATGAGCGGGGGGAGGCAGGGAAGCTAAGGCAGGACACGTCGCTGGCGCGGTGTTTGCCGTGTCGCGGGCTGGGGTCGAGCCGTTCGGAGGAAAATACTGGCAGTTAGGGTCTCCATTTAGAGAAGTGGGGGATGAGCAGGTAAATAGTAAATAATTGTTTTGTTACTGTGTACGGCAGAACTTTTTGATGAAACACTAAATACAAACCATGTACACAAGGGAAAAATAAATAAACAGAATGTAAATGTCATTTTACATTCGCTAACTTGCTTTTATATTTGAGTTATTCATTTTCGTGTGTGTGTGTGTGTGTGTGTGTGTGTGTGTGTGTGTGTGTGTGTGTGTGGTGTGGTGTGTGTGTGTGTGTGTGTGTGTGTGTGTGTGTGCGCACATATATATATATATATATATATATATATATATATATATATATATATATATATATATATATATATATATATATATATATATACATATACTTCGATTGTCGATTGACTTTGATCTATATTTTTAAATTTACTCTTAACGAGTATCCACTCTGCCTCTGTTATGATACGCAGAGGAAATTAAAGTATACAAACTATTAGCAATCTTCCTCATTCATGTACAGGCATTAAAATTATAATGACAATACTTTTAACATGTTCTGCGCAAAGAGGAAATCGAGAATGGGCTTTGCTTAGTAACTAAATTAATTGCGGTTTCACAAAAATGGGTGCTTTGTACGACACATTCAAAGGTGGACAGAGGAAGGGGCTAAAATAATGGAGCTCTCCAGCTAAACCTCACAATCTAAATAAACCGGCAGCCTGAAAATATCCCCTCGGCACAAAGGGTTTACAGCAGCTGAGGAAGGTTAGGGGGAGGGGGCAGGTTTTCAAATAGAAGCACAACAGAGGTTAGGTAGTATTTGAAAGGATTCAACAACGAATGATGCTAACAAGTAAAGCAAAACATTCTCTCTCTCTCTCTCTCTCTCTCTCTCTCTCTCTCTCTCTCTATATATATATATATATATATATATATATATATATATTCTACACTTTTATCATCAAAGAAAAGTCGGAATTTCAAGGATATTGAATCCATCATAAGCTTCAAGGCAAACCGAGAAAAACCGAACATCTAGACATTGTACATTGTACATCCTGGATTTTTAATAGATTATTTAATTAAGGTTCAATAGACATATCACACTTTCAGAGCAAAGTCAGTATCCTGCCGCGTAAACATCTTAATATACAGAACGAAAAATCGCTGTCAAAAATTACACATGCAGTCCATAAAGGAATAGCTGTCTTTCAGAAGACAAATTTCCCCACGTGCCTTTTAGAAGTCAGTCCTTGCGTCGCAACAGCATCTAAACTACAAAGAACACGGACTGAAAGAATGGCACGCAAAGATTGCAATACTCCCTTTACTGTTCTTGGCGAAGAGTCGCGGCGAGGAGTCCTCTCGCTCCGCGCTCATAATTTATTCATGGATCCTCACATTCTGGAGGACTTGAACAGAAAAGAAGATAAATATCATTATTTCTATCAAAGGGAATAGGAAATAGAGTGAGACGGAGGGAAGGGAAGAAAAAAATATATATAAATGAAAAAAAAAAAAGGCTTTCGTATGAAAGAGAAGCATAAACAGAATAGGGAAGTTGTGAGAATCTTGTTTATATAATTCATGCGCAAGTGACACATTCGGACGATGAAGCTATAATAAAGACAGATATATCTCATTTCTGTTACATTTCAAGTGAAGAAAAAGCATTTACATACAAACACATCACAATCATTCCAAAACTTATGAATGAAAACAATTTCGAAAGAAAAAAGATACTCCTTTTTTATTTGACATGAAAGGACGAAAGACAGAATGGATGGTGAATAACCAAGATAAAGAGGAGGGGAAAGGGGATGACAAACAAGTAGGAAGGGAGGGAGGTAGTGTTTTCTACCTGTCCCAAACTTGACTGCTGTAGACTGAACCTAAACTTGCCCCAAACTATATTGCATACAAGTGTCAGAGTCGTCATAACTTACTGGTGTCCCACTTTCACGAGATTTCTCCAGGGAGTCGCCTGGATGGCTTTTCAATACATCTCGAGTGTATTCGTCAGGGTCCGAGTGGCAAGGATTGAGTTCATATTGCGGCGGTGGATCGACCAAGAGCGGAAGGGTGCAGAGGGGGGGGAGAAGGTACACTGGAGAGGGGCTACTAATTGTTCTTTCGGCAGAGAACACGAGTCTATTAGAAGCGGTAGTTGAGGGCGAATACTCCACAGAATGAAGACCAGATTAAAAAATAAAGCTTGGACACACAAAAGATCAGGGAAGAAAGTGCTTTCATCTATTTCATACTTTACCGCACCACCACCACCACCATCTCGATCACCAAAAGGAAAAACCACCATACTCTCACCACTACCTGCACCACCATACCTTCACAAATGACACCACTTGCACCGACACAACCTCCATCACCACCACCACCACTATAACCATTATCACCACTACCATCACTGCCGCCACCACTTACACAACAATAGCCTTCAACACCACCACCACTACCACCACCTCCGCCATTATCTCCATCGCCACAGCCACACCACCACTCAGCCAAACAAACTTTGCAAATAATGTGCATCTCCTTACCTCCATCCAAAAAGAGATGCACACACTCAGCATGGGTAGGCGGTGGCCGAACTGGTAGCGTACTGGGCCCACATTCACCGCGTGATGGACGACGCGGGTTCGAATCCCCACGCTACCACTCGGATTTTTCAGTCACCGCCGAGTGGCTTAAAACTACCCACATGCTGTCCTGAGGACCACCCATCAACCCGGACTCTAGAGGAAGCCGTCCAAGCGAATCAAGAACGAGTTCCGGGGGGCAGCATGAGCCAATGCAAGATGGCGCCACTATAAACACTCGCCTGCGCCAGAACGGGCTGGGCCGACCATCAGGCCCCACCTGGAAGAAGCCTTGGGCCGACCATCAGGCCCCACCAGGAAGATGCCTACCGGCGCAACAGGCAACGACGTAAAAAAAAAAAAAAAAAAAAAAGGCGAACAACACTATCAAGCTACACTGGGTGCCTGGCCATGTGGGTATCTTGGACAACGAGAGGGCTGATAGTGCCGCTCGTAGTGCAACGAAGCGCACAGATTCAGATATCACCACTCATCTCAGTCCGGCTCAGATAAAATCTCAGTTCAATGCAGCAGCCTTTCGGTCCATCTCACTTGACTTGAGGGATCACGTTGCCACATGCTCTCCTTCCGCCACTTATTACACAACAGCCATCAAGCAAGAGCCTTTAGTCCTCCCTCCCAGGACAACACCGCACCTTGTCCATGTGGGGTTCTTGAAAGGTTGGGGCTTCCGGAAATCCCGTAAATTCTTGGCAATAAAAAATATAAAATAAAATATCTGAAAATTGAGTTTTCAGACTCGCAGCCCCTCTAGTCCTTATTATTATTTAAATATCTGACCAGTCACATCTCTCATAGGGTAAGCAAAAGCCAGATAAAACCTGCTCTTAAGTTTATTGAAAGCAACAAATAAACTCATTGGAAATTAAGAATAATTAATTAGTCCCAGGCACGCAGCAACCTAGCTAGCTATCTTAAACATCCTATGCAAAATATGTACTTAGCTGTAGGTAGGCGAAGAGGGAGTCACACCTTATCTGCCTCGTGAGTCTGGAGTCCTGGAGTCCTTCTTCAATCCTCTCTGCGACACGCCGTGCCCTCCTTACCTCCCACGTCTACCCTCGCTAGCAGCACACGGTCACTCTGGACTTGTGAATACTACAAAGCCAGAAAGACCACCACGATGAGAAACGTGGCGCGGGAGGATGTGAGAGGGACGTCTGCTCGCGGTCGAGTCTGAGCGGAAGATGGCTTGGAAGATGGCGGCGGGCCCACAATGCTCTGCTCCCCGGCCGCGGTCAAGATGCCAGCTCTCGCCATAATGACATCTCGTTTTCTGTGCAACACTTACACTAAACGCCCTAACGGCTATGGATTTATTATTTATTAATAACCTAACACATGCAATTGGTCATAGTGGGTCATGCATCCCACACATAGCTCAGCTCAGCCTTGGCAGTAATAACGAATATGATTTGAAAAGATCGCTGCTCCCGCCTCCTGGTTTTCCCGCCTGACTTGTGACTACTCCCGCTCTCTCAATCAAACCGCGGTATTTTTCCACGGGCCACTCCCTGAATAATGAAATCATGACAGTCCACAACCTACACAAGCTGCGGCTCGGATTTCTGTGTGCATCACAAATTTATGACCACCCTGATCCTTGTGAGCACTGCCTTGAGGAGGACCATGAACCTCTTATCCACTATCTACTCCGATGCCCAGTCACGCAGCATCTCCACAATTACCCCCAAGACCAAAATGCATCAGATGCAGAAAAAGCTGCAGCAGTCGTCGCCTCGTCGAGGACTGGTCAATTCTTGCCTTCTGCAAAAATTATCCTAAAACGCGCTGAGTTCCCATGTATTACTGCTCTTCACTGACGGGCTCATAGGTTAGCCCGTGTCTCTTTACCTCAAAAGAGGCAATACTAACAACAACAACCACCACCACCATGACCAAAGCCGCATCCACCAACACTCCTATCACCACCACCACAACGCCGCCGCCGTCGCCACCACCACTTTCGCCCGCTCCTGACGTTTCATTTGCACGTTGATCGCCTGAGAGACCGATGACCAGGTCTCCCCTCGAGTGGTCAGACCGTCCAGGCGTCTCCTTTCCGTTCCCGAGCCAGGGACCGGTCGTGTTGCCTGACTCGCTCCCACGCGGGCGCCGACGGTACAGCCTTGGCGGGCGCAGAGAAGGTGTCACGTGGTGTTGGCCGGCTCGCACAAACAACATTCCTTACTATACGTACGTGTCGAGATCCTGTTTTATTCTTGTTTTACGACTAGACCTTTCAGTAGAAAGATGGAATCCTGAATACTATGAATTTAAGATGGACAAAAAAAAGAAACACTCGTTGTGGGTCATTGAGGGACGGTAGACGATCACTTTCAGATAGTATTTAATTAAATCTTGAACGGTTGACCAGGATTGATTTTCTATTATATTCTACCTTAACTTTGCCTTCATGTGGCTCAGCTTTCTTTCAGACGACACTCAAGGCAAAGGAAAATATCGCAAGTTTTTATTGTATTTTCAAGTCTATCAATTCTATAAGTCTCCTCTCCACCCGTTTGTTCTAAAAAGATATCATCTCTACAACAATACGTTTTCTTAAGGGTAACTGTACGTAGCTTTACTTTCCGTTTATGGTATCAGGGACGGTAACAAATTCAAGTAATCAATATTTTCATCATAGTCTTATTTATCGTCGTCTTCGTGGTCATAAGGCCAATGCAATGAGCAAAGGAAAACGAAGCATTAAACCGCCATGATTGGGGGCAACAGGTTAAGAATTGACCGCTTGAGTACAGCCACTTACCGCTCTTTGTTGCCTGACATACAACCACTCGTGCTTTTAGCGAGAGAAAGACTGGTCGAACACACACACACACACACACACACACACACACACACACACACACGAATATTTTTTTGAGTTTAGGAGTTTCCGGATATGAGGGAAGAGGAGAAATTTTCCTTTAAACCTCCTCCACAGCCATCCCAGGCAGGTGCTAAAGCGTCTCCCTTCCTCAGGTGATGTAAAGGACGAGACACGTGTAAAACTAACGCTTCAAAACGGCTGTAAGAACATAGGAAGGGAGAGGAGGAGGAGGAGAAGGAGGAGGAGAAGGAGGAGGAGGAGGAGGAGGAGGAGAAGGAAGGAGAACAAAAAAAAGAGGAAAATGAATAGAAAAGAAACGAAAGAATTAAAGGAAGAAGGAAAGAAAAAGGTGAAAGATTTGAGTTTAGGAGTTTCAGGATATGAGAGAAGAGGAGAAATTTTCCTTTAAACCTCCTCCAAAGCCATCCCAGGCAGGTGCTAAAGCGTCTCCCTTCCTCAGGTGATGTAAAGGACGAGACACGTGTAAAACTAACGATTCAAAACGGCTGTAAGAACATAGGAAGGAGGAGGAGGAGGAGGAGGAAGAAGGAGAACAAAAAAAAGAGGAAAAGGAGTAGAAAAGAAACGAAAGGAGGAAGGGAAGATGGAAAGAAAAAGGCGAAAGAAGAAGAAGAAAAAAAAGAAAAGAAAAGAAAAAAAGAAGAAAAAGAAGAAGAAAAAGAAGAAGAAAAAGAAGAAGAAGAAAAAGAAAAAGAAAAAGAAAAAGAAGAAAAAGAAAAAGAAGAAGAAGAAGAAAAAGAAAAAAGAAAAAGAAAAAGAAGAAAAAGAAGAAAAAGAAAAAGAAGAAAAAGAAAAAGAAGAAAAAGAAGAAAAAAGAGCCAGAACCAGAAGAAGAAGAAGAAGAAGAAGAAGAAGAAGATCAAATGGAGGAGGAGGAGAAGGAGGAGGAGGGGAAGGATGCAAGCGTGGCGAACCTCACTTAAGGGAACTGTCTTAATAATCTTAAAATGTCGTGAAGTAATTTTCCATGTCAGTGATCGAGTGTAAAATGTGGAGTTTTAGTCTAATCGACGTGAGAGGGTTTAACAGAACACCACCTCGTTGACCTCGTTTGCTGGAGCTCACCATCCACCACCCCACGCCTGGCAGTCGTTGACGGGGTGGGAATGGGAGAGGAGGGCGTAACACCTGCCTCCCTTAAGGTTCCTGCCGCTAACCTCGCACTTCACTTTCACAAACCTACCCCGAGGCAACACTTGACGGGAGAAGGAGATGGGAATTTAAAGTAGGGAGAACATAAAACCTGGCCCCCATTAGGCTCCTAGAGGTGACGCCGAGTATATGGGAGGGAAAATATGGAAAGGAATGTATCACTGAATATATATCAGCATAATTTGTTACCGCTAGGTGGTTTACATGATTATATTTCTGCTTACATTTGGGAATCTTTTGTGTGTGTGATCAAATAAAGGTCAACACATGTATTCGTAACTAAAATCTGGGTATATGATAAAACTTCAATATTCAGCATTCTACATAAATACGTTTGTCAGTAATTATCATGGGTTGAAATAAAAAAAATGAAAAAAATTCAGGCTTCTATACGGCACAGAAAGTCACTCTAGAAGACTGATTTGTCTGGACATGTCTACGCTATTAATTATTTTAATAAACTATAGCGAACGCGGTTAAGCTGAGGGCATACGCTGTAGCTACATATGGCCTCAGTGCTCCTCATCTCTACCTGTGGTGGGTAAGAACACGTTGCCTTGCAACAAAGGGCAGTGTGATAATGTGTTACAACAGTATACCTTCTGCAGATTTCCCCAACTCCCCTACATCAACCAAGCAGAGACGGAGGGTGGGCAGCTTGTTGAGCTACTCGCCGACTGCTCGGGCAGGGACACCAGCCAGTACCCTCGGAATCGTAGGCTCGTAGCTGGGCATGTAAACACAAAGGTATCCGCGTCGATACGAAAAAAAAATATAAAGAAAAAAATATAACTGACAGTAAAAAATTCCCGCGTTTCCCTG
>NC_066525.1:11434184-11459184 GCF_024679095.1 Eriocheir sinensis
TTCTTCCGTACCTTTCGAATCTACCATTCACTTAACTCATTGCTTTCCTCTTTTCCTCATCTCTTTAAACATCTTTTTCACAATCGCTCCTCATCCTCGCCCCATCACTTTATGCTCGTCCTTCTTTCATCTTTCCTATCCTTCTCTTTACCTTCTCATCCCTTCCTTCCAAGTTTCTGTATACCCAGATCAATGCCTTTCCCATTTTCTTCCCTTCCTTTACAATCCCCCTACTTCACCCTCGTCCATCTACTTTCTCCTTTCCTTCTTTCTCTTTTCCTTCTTTTCTTTTCTTCGTGGCTTTTAAATCTCACGTTTACTCAAGTTACTGTTTTCCTCTTTCCCTCCTCCGTCTAAAACCTTTCACAATCACTCTTCCTCACCCTAGCCCCAGTGACTATTCAGGCCTCCTCCTTCCTACCCTTTTATCTGCCCATTTTCCCTTCCGTCCCCATTTTTTTTTCAAGTTCCTGTTCACTCAGTCCTTTGCCTTCCCTTTTTCCTCCTCTTTCTTCACAGTCCCCTTACCTCACCCTCATCCTTTCATTCTCTTATTCTGTGTCCTCCTTTCCTTCTTTCCTACGTAGGCACGTTTTTAAATCTCGTTCACTCAGCTCACTGTCTTTTCCTTCCCCTTATCGCTCTAAAGCCTTTCTCGCAATCACTCTTCCACTCCATCACCCAATCACTAACTCCTTCCCTCTCCTACGGCTTCCATCCTTCCAATCGTTTGCCCTTCCTCGTTTTTACCCTTCCTCCACCTTCAGACATCACCTTCATGTTGCCTTCCTCCGCCAGGCTTCTCCTTTTTCACCCGTTCAATCATGTCTCCGCGTCGGTTCAGTCATATATATGCGCATCGATTATTCCCTTAATCGTTTTTTGATGACGTACCACTCGGCGCCAAAGTGATAGCCGGGATTCTAGTGTTTGGTCGCCCTCCACCAGCCCAGAGTTGCATTGAAAGTTTAAATTGTAGAGTTAATTGTATTTGGCGCTGCTCCGTGATTCCGTTTCTCAACCCGACTTTTTTTGTTTCTTGAAGAGGAGTTTTTGTGTTTTCTTGTGCAGGTGTTGACTCTCTTAGAGTGGAGGAGGAAAGGATTGACGGAGGGAAGGAAGGGAAGAGGGATGGGGGAGGTGATGGAGAGAGTGCAAGGGAAAGAATGGAGAAAAGAGGGGTGCAGGAGTGAAGGCGCGCAGAGGAAAAGTGTAACTTGCAGTGATGGAGGGATGGAGGAATGGGTGGAAATTGGAGCAGATAAGAGTGAGTGAGAGGAATAGAGGAATGGAAGAGCGAAGGCGAGGGGGAGAAAAAGTGTAAATCGCAATGATGGGGGAAGGAGGGAGGGATGAAGGAGGAGCACAGTAGAGTGAGAGGAAAAGAAGGAATGATGTATAAAAGGATGAAGAATATTTTCAGAGGAATGGGATGAAAGTGGATTGCAGAAGTGAAAGAGAGAAGGAAGTGGGAGAGAAGGAAGGAAGAAGAAGAAAGGCTGGAGGAGAGAGCGCTGGGTGAAGGGGCGATGTAAGAAGAGGGGGTTACAGGTGAGGAAGGGTTTCGAGTAGCTCAAATGATGGACGCTGATTTTTGTTGCCTCGCAGCACCTGTTCGTGAGCTGTTTGTGACTTGTGGCACTCGATGAAGGATATAGAGTTGTGATGCTCTCTGGGGCAGAAGTCAAACAATGGTGAGACTTTATAGAAAAAAATGTAACTTATGATCGTTTGGAAAACATACAACAAGCATTTTTTCTGCTCATTACAACAAAATTTTGGAAATTGCACTGCAGGAGGTTGGCAACCTCTTCATGGTATAACAGGAAAATGAGAAAACAATGGTTTACTGATAACTGGAAAAAATAATTGATCCATAAAGATAAGGCAGCAGGTTTTCCAAAATATTAATAAATACTCTGTTCACTCTCTTTCTGCACCGAGGCCATTCAGAGACAATAATACCATAAAGGTACTTCAGACAACATTACTTTCCCAAACAAACGATGTGGATAATATTAAGCTGCCGTATAGCTGATGCAAATTCCCATGAAAGTTTCAAATAGAGGTGAGACAGGTTTTTGAGTGCGAACGGCAAATTGTTAGCAACTCATAATCACATAAAGTAAATGTATTTCATTTTTTTTTGTGTGTGTGAATAACTAGAAAGGCCCTCAAATCTCTTCGGCCCCAAATTATTTCAAGAGACATGCAGCGAACATGTCCCAGACGCTCTAATTCGGTGTCAAAAGCACTCAACAGCCGCGGGTCGTTCGTCCTCCCAATCTTTACGTCCGATCGTCCGCCCTCCCTCGTCCTTCCCTCTTCGCCATAGCTTTTCCCTCTTATCGTCCATCACATCCGGCACATACACCTCGTCCAGGCCTCCTCGCCTCCCCTAGCCTCTCATTTTAGTTCCCCTGTTTTGACTGACTTTCTCTCTCTCTCTCTCTCTCTCTCTCTCTCTCTCTCTCTCTCTCTCTCTCTCTCTCTCTCTCACTTTTTTTTCTTTCTCAGACATGGGTAGGGTCGTGGTTCATACTCCAGCCGCCCCACCGCAATGCGTTCAGAGCAACAAGGAGAGTAAGGCCTCATCATTTTCCCAGGCTTGCCAACCCATATTTTTCCTCTAGACTGGAGGGAGGGTCTGCCCCTTACCTACCCACCCTACCTCCCTTCCCCGACATCCCTTCTTGCACCCCCTACTTCCCTTCTCTCTTCCCCATATGCCTCCTTCCCCCTGTTTGCCCTCCTCTGCCTCCTCGCCTCCTTCCCTGCCACCATCCCCCTTGCTAGCTCTCCCCCACTCAGGGCCGGCTGCTCAAACCAATTGGTGAGACGTGATTCGCATGCCGCTGCACAGAAGACGACGTGGAGGAGGAGTAGCAAGAGGGACGATAGGTGGAAAAGGAATAAGTGGAAGGGAGGAAATGAAGACTTGAGAGCCTGAGAGGGAAAGGGACTCGGGGAAGCGAAGAGACATTCATGAAGACCTTGTAAAGATGGAGAGTGAGAGGAGGAAAAACGGAAAAGTGTAGGAATAGTTGAAGGCAGGTGGAGAAGAAGAGGAAGATGCAAAAGAAGAAGAAAAAGATGATGATGATGATGATGATTATGATGATGATGATGACGGAGCATGCGAAGGAAGAGGAAGAGAAAGAAGTGAATGAAGAGGAAGAGGATGATGAAGATAAAAATGAAGAGGAGGAGGAGGAGGAGGAGGACAAAGACGACGACGACAAAAACGACGAGAAAGAGGAAAGAGAAAAACTGTGAGGTAGTAAATGAGATAAATGGAGACACAAAGCGCAAGGAGGTAGGAACGAATCGAACACAAGAGTGAAGACGGAGGACGGTGGACACGGCGATCGCTGAGAGGACATACAAAAGTAACGCGGAAATTTCGACGTGAAGAGAATTATTACACAGAATGTGAAGTTGTGACGCGCTCGTACAAGATGTGCGGGGGTTGTGTTCGGACATCAATCTTCTCAATAATTTATGAAGCAGCTCCACCCCTGGCCGATTGTGTTTCCTGGGGATGACAGAAGTAGTGGTGGCGGTATGTTTTATTGTTGTTCTTGTAGCGTTGGTGGTGTTGGTTGTGGTAATAAATGTGGTGGTGGTGTAGTAATGCTGGTGGTGATGGCAGAAAAGTGGTGATGTAGCGGTAGTGATGAAGGTAGCGGTGGTGGAAGTTGTCGTTGTGGCGGTTGTGATGGCTGTCATTGTCGTTATGTAGTAAGTGTACAGGTGCAGGCGTAGCGATAGTGGTGGTGCCCGAAGAGAAAGATAGGGAGGGTGGGTGAAAACACCAGGAATTCCAATGGTCAGCAGTGATCTCAGCAAGCTGGCGGGGAGGAGGGGCGGCGAGGGTAACGTACAGGGAAGGGCGACGATGGAAAGGCAGGGGAGAGGAAATGCGGCGCCAGCTTATGTTGCACAAGCCATCATAAACTATGTATGTACGTGTGTGTGTGTGTGTGTGTGTGTGTGTATATATATATATATATATATATATATATATATATATATATATATATATATATATATATATATATATATATATATATATATATATATATATATATATATATATATATATATATATATATATATATATACATACATACATACATACATACATACATACATACATACATACATTCATACATGCATACATACATACATATGCACTATTTCATATCATTTTACTTCCTCGTGAAATACAATACCACTATTACTTATAGTCGGTCCAAATTAGCTTGGCCAATTTGCACCGAGAAGCCCCTCCCCCATTCTGGCTAAGCTCCGACCCCCTTTCACCTGATTGGCTGTTGATGACATCCTAGATTGTATCAAAGACACGTACTAAATATACATGATTGAGATAATCTATCTTTCATGATTAAAAAATATTCGAAACTTAATTGAATAACGACACTCTACTTAAACAATCAATGACATCACCTAAGAAACAAAGTACAATCATAATACTGCAAGTTTTCAAGGGAGAACGGGCCCTGCAAAACGAGCACTGAAGGCGATGATGGTAGGCTATCTATAAAGTAATGCACACTTTCCGTCATTATTTCCTACATAGCTCATTCACATATGTATACCAAATATAATTACATAAAAAAATATATTCTACAGTAGCTTCATACAAGTAGGAATCATTGTATTGAGGAATAAGTTTCGTATCTGTGGCTGTTGCGCTGATATATTTGGTCCGTGTCTTTGATAAAATCAAGGATGACATCAACAGCCAATCAGGTGAAAGGAGCGTAGCCAGAATGGGAGGGCTTCAAATTCGCCAAGCTAATTTGGACCGACTTTTTATTTTTTTATTTTTTTATAGGCTGCGTTTACACCAAGTGAATCGAATCGATTCCATTCATGAAGAATCAACGCGATTCTTGATTAGTCTTGATTCGCCACACTAATTTCAATGTAGCCGTTTACACCAAGCAAATCGAGTCAATTCAAATCATGGCGATTCATGGCGATTCAGAGTCACTGATTGGTTTGGACCCATTTTTTCATCAGTCAGGGTGAGTCACCCGAGGAGTAAGAACTATACTAGCGGACGTACTGATCAATTTAGTACGAGAACGACGCGCGATATATGATTCCAGTGATCTTATGCACCGAAATCGGGATGCCATTGCTGGTTTATGGAAGGATATTGCTACTGAAATGAAATGCAAAGGTGAGTTAACAGTTTTTAATCACTTACCGCAGTAGAACTATTGTAGGCTACTGAACCACAGAATGAATTGCCGCACCCTACGATTTTCTAGACAACATTACGCAACATATTTTTTAATCAAATGACGACACAAAAGGTTATGGATATGACTAGATATTCTCATTTGGCAACTGTACGGTGTATGGTCTACGTTTGAAATGAGTAACATAACTGCTCGTCGGTAATTGGTATTTTGCTTTCTTATGGAGGATCCAGTCAACTCCACCAACATTTTGAATTGTTCTTTAGTCATCCGAAAAAAAAGGCATAAAATTTCTCTGGATTATTCACCAAATCTGAGAACAGATGTCCAAGGCTCCCATCCACTTTGGAGAGAGCAGGGACAGCACAGTAGTGGATGTAGTAAAGCAGCGGCCATGTGGTGCCGCGAGGAGAGGTCAAGACTATGGGGCTTGTTGTTGTTGGGTTTGAGTCTGGGGCACATGGCCCGTTTGGCTGAACTGGGAGGCTCGGTTCACGAACATGCGGAAAAGGGGTAACCTCGGTAAAATGGTAAAAAAAACAAAAAAAAACAAACAAACTGAGGAAGAGGGGAAACCTGGAGGTTCAAAGTAGATCAGGAAAGAAGTATTACAAAACAGATTGAAAGGGTTGAGAAAAGAGTGACTGGAAATGTTGAATGTTGAACATTCTGGGACACACGAAAAGTGTTTTGTATGTGTTACGGGAAATACAAAGGGAATGAAAGGAGATGAATAGGAAGTTTCCTTAAATCCGTGTCCCTTGTCGATCAAACAGTTAATGGGTAGTACGAGGTGTGAGTCAAGGTTTGTGTCCCGCCTCCCGTAGGGTGGGGGGGGGTGATGTGAGGTTCCAGCCGTACCCAAGGGTTCGTCACTTGAACTCCAATCTCGTTCGGGGATGGTACTGTCTGGCGATCGAGTCCAGCGCATGGGCAGACAATGGTGAATGACGCACCTAGTTCTCGTTTCTTGACAAAGAGATACAAAGCAATTTTAAAAAAATCTTAAACGACTGTTAGCTCATAGCAGACAACAAAAAGTATTAAATTACTCCCCACCTAAAATCTTGCATGATGATAAAATAAAGAGTGTGGCATCTCAACGTTAGGTTTGAAAAATTATGTAAACCCCAATAACTGCACTTGCATATGCCAAAGGCTTTACTCAGCGGTCCCTTATTATACTGGTAAAGATAACTTTTCCTCACCCTCAAAGACGAGGGACAGATTGACTAACTGAGTTGCTTACTCACGTTATCTAACCTAAGCAGAACTTATCTGACCTACGACAATATTCTTACCTCTGCCAGCCAGCCCCTCGGCCAGCTGGCGTCGCTACCTACGATGGCCTACACGTGCCTCTCGGCGCTAATCAACAAGAGTCGATAGTATTCTTTGGTTCCATTATTACCTGTCAAGGCTAACCACGGCAGCGTTTTTCTTCTCTCTCCGATACTAAGAACTTCTTAATTTACTGTTTTATCTGGCCATTAAATCTAGTTATTGGGAAAACAATATCATAAAACGTCTTTTAGTGCGCCAGTGAATCTGACACAAACTGCTGCAGAAAATGAACGGTGAGCTCCTTCCTTCTTCCTCGTGAAGACTGCGAGCCTGGGACCAGAAGGGTGAAACAGGGAACAGTGGAAAGGAGACGCAATAAAAAAAAATAGAGTTAATTAGGAGGGGAGATAGGAATAGTGAAAACAAGTGGGTATGGTATTAAGCTACACGTAATGCTTCTTCTGTTCACCGCCTTCATCCTCCTATCATATATGCTTACTTCTCTTACTAAATATCGTCCCCTTTTATTCCCCCTCCGCACTTTACATATCTTGTCTTTGTCTATTTATTTTTTCTCTTTGACTGATGTTCGCTTCTTTTATTACTGCGTGACGTCGATGATTAAAGACGACGCATTTGTTTTCTTTCATTTACATCCCTTTTTCTCGTTCCTCCCATCGGTGCTCTCGCCGCCCTCCCATGTTTGGCTTGTACATGAAAAGGCAGGTCCGGGCACAATGAAATATTAATAACAAAAAAAGTGTGCGCGCTTTCCCCTTACAAACACAATTTAATTAACGATACTGATGTGAAGAAACGTAAGGGAACGTTGCAAAGAGGAAGGCAGGAAGAATCTACGCAATGAAAATCATATTAATTAAGGTAAAACAAAAAGTGCATTTAAAATTACATAAAAGAGCATTTGAAAGTACACTAAAAAAAACCCTGAAACGCCACCCTTGTCTCTCACACACACACACACACACACACACACACACACACACACACACACACACACACACAGAGTACACCCGACCGAACGATGCATAATGAAAAGCGTGAGATGAACGTGAAATTACTAAACGGAAAAAGGAGGAAAAAGTGAGTAATATGATGGGGGACCAAAGTAAGTAGGTGGAAGCACTGAGCCTTTTTTTCTCTCTCTCTTGGAACGAGGAAGGGAGGGAAAGGATGGGGAGGAGAGACAAGGTTGTAAAGGACATTAAAAGGGAAAGGAAGGGATGGATTGGGTGTCCGGGAGGGACGGACGGCTGTTCTGAGGGACGGGGAGGGATGTGGCTCGAGAGGACAGGGAAGGAAAGGACAAATTTCTTGCAGTTAAAAAAATGTCTTCATGGAAGACAAGACCAAAAACAGGAAAAATCTTTGACCTGCAATTAATTTCACACAACGATAAAGAAATGTATGTAATAATAATAATAATAATAATAATAATAATAATAATAATAATAATAATAATAATAATAATAATAATAATAATAATAATAACAATAACAATAATAATAATAATAATAATAATAATAATAATAATAATAATAATAATAATAATAATAATAATAATAATAATAATAATAATAATAATGATAATATTATTATTATATGAGTATTGATACTTTGCCATTATTGTAATTATCAGTATTGTCAATTTCTTTGGTATCATTTTTATCTGTTTTTTATTGCTATTATCATTTTTCTATTTATTATTATTATTATTATTATTATTATTATTATTATTATTATTATTATTATTATTATTGTTATTGTTATTGTTGTTGTTATTGTTATTGTTATTATTATTATTATTATTATTATTATTATTATTATTATTATTATTATCATGAATATTGGTATTGTATTACTACAAACATTTATATTGTTCTTATCTATATTAGGATATATGTGCTTTTGTTATTGTCATATTGGTATTACAATTACTATTTTTCATTCTTCAGTATCATTGATATTATCTAAATACTATAATTAATATAATCACACTCATTAATATCATTCTCATTGTTAAAACATTGCGACAAGGTAGAATTAAAGTTGTCGTGTTTTTATTTTTTTTTTATTTTATTTTTTACAGCTAAGGAGACAGCTCAAGGGCACAAAGAAAAATATAAAAAAAGCCCGCTACTCACTGCTCCTGAATAGAGGTCAAAGGAGTGTCCAAAAAGAGAGGTCAATTTCGGGAAGAGAGGTGTCCTGATACCCTCCTCTTGAAAGAGTTCAAGTCGTAGGCAGGAGGAAATACAGATGAAGGAAGATTGTTCCAGAGTTTACCAGCGTGAAGGATGAAAGAGTGAAGATGCTGGCTGACTCTTGCATAAGGGGTTTGGACAGTATAGGGATGAGCATGAGTAGAAAGCCGTGTGCAGCGGGGCCGCGGGAGGGGGGGGAGGCATGCAGTTAGCAAGTTCAGAAGAGCAGTCAGCATGAAAATATCGATAAAAGATAGAAAGAGAGGCAACATGGCGGCGGAATTTGAGAGGTAGAAGACTATCAGTATGAGAAGGAGAGCTGATGAGACGAAGAGCCTTTGACTCCACTCTGTTAAGGAGACCTGTGTGAGTGGATCCCCCCCGCACATGAGATGCATACTCCATACGAGGGCGGACAAGGCTCCTGTAAATGGATGGCAACTGTGCGGGGGAGAAGAACTGGCGGAGACGGTACAGAACGTTTGTCGTTGATAGCTATAATTATATGTATTATTATTATCATTATTCTTCGTTATTACCATTATATACTATCTAGTGTCGTATTCCTTCACTCTTACATCACCTCTACTAAAATGTTTATAAAAAAAAACGTAAATCATGCTCTGGACGGGCTGGATGGCAGGGACGGAGGGAGAGTTGACCGCCGCGCCGCGCACCCACACCCTTGCTCAGCACCACGCCTCCACCCTCCTAGGATAAATTCTCTCCCTAAAGCCATAATGGAAAACCCGAGGGAGGGACGGACATAACGCAGGTTCAAGTGAGGCCGGGCAGAAGAATTTTAGTGAAGATGAAGAGGATGTTGGGGAGCGCTTGGCGTCCAGAGAGGGGAGAGAAAGAGACGGATGCTGCAGAGGAGGGAGACGAGGACAAAAAGAAAAGGGTCCAGAAAGAGATGGAGAGGCAGCACTCACTGGATGCGAATGTGAATTAAGGCTTGAAAATGGAGGCGGGAGGAATAAAGAATAAGAAATAGAAAAAGACGAACATTTTCTCTTGCACTTGGATGAGCCAGAGATGGGTGACCAGCACTCCCCCCACCCCACTCCAGTCGGGATGACCTTCACAGCACACACACACACACACACACACACACATATATATATTCATTGTGTAAATAGCCTCCCGTCATCCCACCACACCTGTCAGGCTATACAACACCGCATCACACTCCTGTAACCTTTAATCAATCCATACCAAAAGTTATTTCCTGCTGTAGTTTAATCCCTTTACCTCCGTCTCTCTTTTCCTTCTTTTCGTATTCCCTTCTTCTCTCCCTTTATCGTTTTCATCCAGTGTTCCAGCAATACTTGTACTAACCCCACTCTCACTCTTTGCCTTCCTCCTTCCCTTCTCCTCACCCTCCCCGTTCCCTTGAATCCCTTCCACTTTCCTTCCTTTTCTCCATAGCGTGCATCCCATATTTACTCGATTTTCCTCCCTTCCTTCCTCTATCTCCCTTCCTCCCTCCCTCCATTCCTGTCTCCCTCCTTCATCGTCTTCGCCCATGTTCCACCAAACAAGGCAATTTGTAGCAGCAAATTTCCCGCCAAACTTTCGGGAGCGAGGAGCCTTTGAATAGGAAGCTGATGACGACCCCTGCCACGCTGGTAACTGAAGGAGAAGGCAGGGAGAGACGGGGGAGGACAGTGGAATAGGCTCATGGAGGGGCACGGGAGGACAGGGAAATAGACAGAGAACAGCAGAGGGAGGCTAGTGGAAGGGCAGAGAGAACCAGGCAAAGGATAAGGGGAAGTTTAGGAACGGGTCAGAAGGGAAAGCGCGAACCAAGTACAGAGGTAGGATAGGGAGAAAGGAAGGTGATAGGAAAGAGAGTCTAAGGCGGGAGCAGGGAAAAGCAGGAGTAGTTAAATGAATGGGTAGGGGAAGGGAGTGGTGTAGGTAGGGATAGATTAAGGGTGGGATAGGGAAAGGCACTCGGAAGGGCAGAAAAGATTTAGAGAAGGGTAAAGGAAGGGTCAGGGAAGGGAAAGTAGGTAGGGTAGGGTAGGTAAGGGCATGAAGTAGGCTACAGGGGCAGTAAAAAGCACAGGGAAGGCTATGTGAGTGGAAGGCTCTTGGAAGGGTAGGGAAGAACATACGGAATGCTAATGCAGGAAGGGAGGGACAGGGGAGGCTGAGGGAAGACTGGGAAAGCAGGGAGGGAGGCGTGGAGGAATGAGACAGGAAGCAAAGGAACACGGGTGCGAAGAAACAAGACGGTGAAGGCTCGTCTACTAAACACTTGTAAAATATTGAAGCATTCTGCTGCTAACAAGCGCTAACTAGACTTTGAGGGAAGATGGAACGAGAAATATGTGTCCGGCAGGCAGGTATGTGACCCTCCATCTTGCACCTCCCCTACCCCCCTTCATGACTCCCCCCCTCCCCTCGCGCTTCACATCCCGCCTCCCTCCCAGGCTCGACACCCTGACCTATCAACAAAATACTGAGGCACCAAAGATATCAGCCTCTCATTATGGCACTTTGCAAAAGTGTTTCATATTTCCGTGTTTCTAGTTTGATTATGTTAAATTCTTTTGATATATTAATCTTTAATCATAAAAAAGTTGTCTTATTTATTTTCTTTGGAGTAAATTGATATCTACACCCAGAAATCACTACAAGAGTACGACCACTAACAATAACACTAATCATAACACAGACCGATGAAGCACATGGAGTACTCACCACCAGCGTGACGGCGGGACGCGAAGGCGGCTGCTTGGTAGCTGCTGATACGGTCCTTGCTGCCGCCGCACATCATCACCGCCACCACGCCCCGGTCGGTCAGCAAATAGTAGATGAATTGCGCTGGAAAATGCCTTACACGGGTCGTTTCCATTTCTGAAAATGTACAGTGTTGGTATGGTATTATCGTTCATAATAAAAACACATTAATCTAAGCTCACTGTTCTATTAAACTTTCGAACTTAATGGAGTTTTCATTTCAGTACAAAACTTCGTCACAATTATTCCTTCATTTAATGCTTTGCCGTTGTGTTCACTTACCTCTTGATGTTCCCTTTATTTAATCTCTTGGCTTTTAGCAGCACTCATGTTCTCACTCCTGTTGAAGAGGATATTACATTATTGAGTATGGTGGTCAATTTGTCCCTCAGACTATTTGTCGTACAAAAGACTAAGGATTTTGTGCTTTATATCTTTTATAAATCCATGCAACCCAACCTCACTCTCTCTCTGTTTATTTACCCATCAACAGATCTATTTATCGATCAATATCTATCCCTCTTCCGGCACACAATACACCATAATCTCTCCCCACCACACCACGAGTAGCCCGTCGTTATTAACAAAAGGCGGCTAACGAATCATCTGTCACCTCGGCATTCGCTAATCGATAAAGTCTTCCTCCTGTTATTTTTTCTTATATGTTTTTTGGTCAGTTTTATTGCTTACGTCTTGTATCTGGCTGAGAGAACTTTCATGTAATCCTGTTTATATATTAGCTGAATAGTTTACCGTCATTTATTAATTTTCTTTCCCTTACATCAAGCACAGCTTCTTTCAGTACAATAATGTTTGTAAATTATTTCAACGCATTTTTTCTCCTAAATGTTTTGAATGCTGGCTGTAATTTCGTTTCTTTTAATATGCAGATTCATAAAACTTGCATGTGGTTTTCATACCTAGTGATTTCTCTCCATGATAACAATGATAATGGAATCAATGTAAGACAAAGAACAACATATGAAGAAAGGGAGATAGGCAGGAAAAGTGACAAAAACAGGAAGGACCGCTCACCTAAAAATGTGACTGAATTTTTCTATCGAGGCTGGAAACAAAAGGGACAAAACAACATCCAGTGGTGCATATGACGGAATCCATAACAGTAACAATATTTACAATTTTAAAATAATAAAAAAAATGTTAAATAAAAATGATAATAATTTAAACAACAATAGTACAAATAATACCATCAAAACTAATAATGATAATAATTCATAATAAAAATACTTTCAATTCATGCTAAAATCAAATTTGCTGTTCGTATTCCGATAATCATATTCTGGATCAATGCGTACGTGATAACACACACAGTAGACTCGCAAACACACACACACAGACACAGACACACACACACTAACACACATACACACACACACACACACACACACACACACACAGACAGACACACACACACACACACACACACACATCACTCACTCCGATCCTACGCAAGATAATATTTTACTCAAACATCCGCTATCGAGTGCGTAGCATGAAACACAGACAACATATACAATTCTGTCACATTTCCTTTGTCAGCGTCCTCCACGAGCTTCCTCCCTAACAACATCTACCTGTTGACATTACCTCCACAGAGACGGCTGAACGTACGAACTATTGACAGCAGCAATCACGGCCTGGTCAGAGATTTGATTGAGATGAGGGCAAAGGTGGTCTTGCTGTTGCTGTTGTTGTTGAACTGGTGGGCGAACACGATCTTGTTTTCGTGCCTATCTGTTTGTCTGTATGCGTTTTACATTTCTAAAATTTTTGCATCAATACACGTATGTTGGGGTTTTCGAATGAGGTAACATTAAAATGATTACAAGCTTCACAAAACAAAAGTCGCTAAGTTCCCCGAAATATACAAGAACAGAATTTAAGTTCCTTCACTTTCTATTCAATCAAAATGCAAAGCTCGAGTAATTATATGAAAAAATGTGTTATTAGGTTGATGGGAGGTCCTGGCAGCCATTTCACACATTCATATTCAACAGTATTAATGCAAATGACCGTAAGAATCCATAATGGAATTTATGTTGCGTGGCGCGGCGGCAGTGTTAAAAGCGGCCCCGCTGTGTTTTGTCGACCCGTCAGAAAGGGAAAATATGGGTGACAAAATTATTTAATATTTTAAAAACAAGAAATAGAATGATTGGTGCTATAAGAACATCCTATCGTGCTGAAAACTTCCCATCTTAGTACAGTGTATTTAAAAGTGTCAATGGCAGCAGTCAACACGATGTGACAAACGGCGCAGTACTGAACGTATTAGTAATCGTTTTTATATACGACGACTGAGGAAAGTAAAATTAAAGCTCAGCTTTGTCAAACACAACAGCATTCAATTTTATATGCTCGTCTCTCTCTCTCTCTCTCTCTCTCTCTCTCTCTCTCTCTCTCTCTCTCTCTCTCTCTCTCTCTCTCTCTCTCTCTCTCTCTCTCTCTCTCTCTTTTCCATATATAATCTGCTTTCCTGGCGTCGCTCTATTTCCCTCTTCTGCAGCCCATGCAACACCGCCCTCCTCCCCTCCGTCTCTCAGCTTTCCAGGCCCACCAACATGAAATCTCTGCTTTTGTACACAACCGTTCATCAGATTTTCTCTTTCACACTAACCATACCAAAGAAATCTATTTAATTCCCTCTCCCTCTACCCTGTGATCCAAATATCTCTTCCCGTTCAAAGCTCTATCCTTGCTGATGCCCATCTTTATCCCACCATTCCTTACCGCCTCTCCCCTTGCCTAGTCTTAACTTACCTTCTAGGCCCGAGTAAATGTGGTGTTACAAACTATCCATAAGAATTCAACCAGCGGACACCTATATATTCCGCCCGAAAAACTGATGGAGAGAACTATTTATTCCCATATTCTTATTGGTATTCAGCTCCACGCGTCTCCTCCCCGACCATCTCGCTCCCTACAATTTGTCATACATTTGCTCTTTCCCCTACGCTCCACTACTTCCCGCCTCTGCTTATAGTGCAGGGAATCCTAATAAGATAACTTGTATTTCTCATTTTACCACTGTTATTCATCTGCTTTTTATGTTAGGTATAGTTCACTTTTATACACATTGTAAGCCACGTGGTTCTTCACTGGTAAATGGTTACACGGATTAACTCATGAAAAGTATTGAAATGGCTATCCAGATGTTATGGTAACTATGTGAAGGATTATTAATACAAGATTCGGAGTTTACCCGTGAAAAAAGCAATTCACATCTTAGGAAATTGATGATCTAACTTATGTTTAATGCTTTTACCCAAGTGTTCAGCGCACCTTGAGCAGCGTAATAAACCTCTTAAGTGTTCTTTGGACATGTTCATCCCTTAAAAGTTTAGCCTCATCAAACGCTTTAAAAACCTCATCACTCCACGCTTACTGAAGGAGACTAACATATCAACTAACAGACATCACGTTCAGTGTACTTAAATATAATACCTTGACACACACACACACACACACACACACACACACACACACACGCACGCAAACATGCACTCACACCATTCCGGTAGCTTAGTGGTAGCGTTCTGCGCAGCCAGGGTTCACTGTCTTTCAGGCGGAGGTTCGAGCCCTGCTCAGGCCCAGGATTTTTCCACTGACAGAGGAGTGGTTACTGACCCGCCTTGAGCAAAGGGGATGGGGTGTGTGGTGTGTGAAGGTCCCGGCACTACCCAGAGATCGACTATAATAAGCTTGCTCGGGTTGTGAGGGTACTTGTTGACAATGACGAGCCCAGTTCGTCATCAGGCCGTGGGTGAATTACACACACACACACACACACGCACACTACACTGTTCTGAACAATGCACTTCGGGCATTGTTCAGAAGTTTAACATTTTAAAGCCTCCGGAAACTATCAGCTTTCCTTTCATGCCTGTTTTAAACCAGACACAGCCAATACAACCACACCCTCATGAAAACCGTTTCTTCAGATATACTTCATATGTTGACGGAAAAATTCGCTACACCTCGATTGACACTGCAATCATCTGGGTGCCTGAATGGCGTGGTCACAGCATTTCGGGGACTCCTCAGGCGCTCGGCAGGGCTCGGCAGCGCCACAACGGTATGCAGGACCATGTGCGTGTCAACCATGTGGAGTTAAAGGCGAGAGACGTTTTGTTTCTCAGATTTTTCTTGTTTCTCTGTTGATGGCGGCGGTGGCGGTGGTGGTGGTGAATGGTGGTGGTGGTGGTGAATGGTGGTGGTGTGGGTGATGTTATGGTTAATGACAAGAAAAAATATACTGTTGGATGATATAGCATATCAGTATCAAGGAGGAGGAGGAGGAGGAGGAGAGGAGGAGGAGAGAAGAAGGAGAGGAAGAGAAGGAGGAGAGGAGGAGGAGAAGGATGATAATGAGGAGGAGGAAGAGGACGAGGAGGAAGAGGAGGACGAGGAGAAAGAGGAGGACGAGGACGAGAAAGAGGACGAGGGCGAGGACGAGGACGAGAAAGAGGACGAGGACGAGAAGGGGAGGAGAGATATAGAAATGAAGAGGAAGAATTTTGAGAGAATAAATGGGAAGAAGAAGGCAAAGATAAATAGTCAGAGTTTGAGGCTGAAGAGGAGGGGAAGGGGATGGCACAACAGAATCCTCGACACATATGTGATTCTCATCTTTTGAAACTATAAGACAACACTTTTTATCATGCATATATATATATATATATATATATATATATATATATATATATATATATATATATATATATATATATATATATATATATATATATATATATATATATATATATATATATATATATATATATATTTCGTGATGCTCATTGCACTCGTCATTATCAACAGCCATTTTCAAAGTTACCCTTAGCCGATTAATATCCGCTCAAACTGTGTGACCAACAAAATATGTTTGAGTTCGGTGTGATGAATAAATATCAAATACGATAAACGCAACAAGTAATTAAAACTGAAATAGATATATAAATAAAATATAAAATATAAAAATCGATGAAAGTTGACCCATTTATCGAGGCATGTAAGTAACGTTACTGTATCATGAACTTTAAACGACGGCAGTATGTAGATCTATCTATCTATCTATCTATTTATCTATATCTGTCTATTTAGATATAGATAGCTAGATATAAATGTATTTAGATAGATATCAATAGACCGATAGATAAATGAATGTGTGCGTGCGTGAGTGTGTGTGTGTGTGTGTGTGTGTGTGTGTGTGTGTGTGTGTGTGTGTGTGTGTGTGTGTGTGTGTGTGTGTGTGTGTGTGTGTGTGTGTGTGTGTGTCTGTTTACAGGTATGAATTTTAAATTTGTCAGAATACATCTTTCCACAATCATTTTCAGTGTTAATCCTTTATTCATACATCTTCCCGTTCTTACCTCAAGGTATTCATACACACTAACAACCTATAATATATTTTTTTGAGAATCAGTTCAACAAATAACAAATATTCGTAGACAGGATCCATAGCTGTGTAGTCGGCTATTAACTTAATGTTAGGTTGCTTTCTTGGAGACACCGCTGGGAGTTGTACTTTTGTCCACGGGGAAGGTCTGCGTGAGGGGCTTAAGACCATACAGAGTCCGATGCCTCAGGTAGTAAGAGGACTGACGGAACTTACGATCAGTCCCGTGAAGGTAGTCCAGGAGCCCCAAGTTGCCGTAGCACTCAGTAAATCTGAGTTCAAGGTCATGTTAATTGTAATAATAGCTTTTTTGTTAGTACCGAGTAAATAGTATTCACTATTCTGCAACTATAATATTGTCCACTCAATGAAACCTGTTCTTTAACTATTTCAATAAGAAAAATATTGTGTACTTTGCTAACTAAAGTTATCTACAGTTCTACATATAAGTAGATCAAACATTACAGTCTTGTTCTTGGGAGGCCTACAGAGGGAGAGAGTAACCAGAAGAGAGAGATAATGGTACGAATGGGGTGCTGAAGTACGGTTCGCAGCCCTCACTAAATTTGAGCTCATGATACTATTAGTAGTTAGGACGTACCTTTTTAAAGTAACAGTCTAATGGTTTCTACAATACTACAATAAACATACATATATAGTTCCATGTATCAGTACATTTAACATTGGAATATTGTTTTTGGATTAGTTACATAGAGAAAAAGTGATCATAGGTTAGAACTTGAGAAAAACTAAGGGCAGCCTGAAAACTTATCAAAGTTGATGGTTAATAATGAACCTAAAAAAATATCTACAATTCTATATAATAAAATTACTTTAATCTTGTTCTTGGGTGAGCTACGGAGAAAAAAAATTCATAAGAGAACTGAAGGAAAAAAAAAGTGACGTGCTGACTTACTTGAGGTGGTGATAGTCGTGGAACTCGGGCGAGGGGAAGAAGGGCAGGTGGTATCCACAATGGTTTATGATGGTGCCCGTGGACGCTATGGCAACGAGGAGCCAGACGGTGGCGAGGTGGGAGCCGAGGAGCAGAGGACCCAGATAGACAGGGAACATGTTGATGAAAATGTGCTCGAGCGGGTGCCCGTAGTCAGCCATCACCGACACGGGACTCTGCCATTCGTGGTGGATCTTGTGGATGTACTTGTAAAGGTGGCGGTGGTGGCCCAGCCTAGGAGGAGGGAGCAGATATTTGCTAAGGCAACTTGCTATTTAATATTATTATTATTATTATTATTATTATTATTATTATTATTATTATTATTATTATTATTATTATTATTATTATTATAAGACAGTGAAAATGAGAATTAATAAACAGGAAAATAAATACATTGAAAACAATAAACCAGTAAAACTATGAGAAAAGAAAGTTTGTCCTGCATCAATACAAAAACTCTACCAGGGCATCTACAGTTGTACCTGTGTAAGTAATAAAATACAAATTCCTTCAGCAGCAGTGAGACCAGGATATCAAAGACCACTCGAGGCAGTGAGGGCAGGACGGGCGTCAGGTCCGCACCGCGCAGCACCATCAACTGGTAGCAGCCCCAGAGGAAGGGCAGAGCCAGCACGACGTGGTTGAAGTTCACCACCAGGATGGCCTATAACCAAAACACAAGATAGGAAACAAAATTCTCAAACTTATTCAATACACTCAAATAGCGTGTTGATTAAAACCATTCGAGTGGCTTTGTTGGGAAGCTGATGAATATAATCATTCATTATTTTCCCATTTGCAATATTTTGAACTGGTAGCTTGACTAACTCAACAACTGCATAAGTAAGCTATGACAGTCCATGCCTTACCAAGATCATTCATTAGCAACTGTTACTCACATTCTTTCGGAACAACATGCAATGGTTTACCTTAATGAGGGCCCTGTTGGACACCGGCTCATTAGTGCCTGGCTGCACCTTGTACTGCCTCAAAGCCTCGGGCCACACCACCAGGTCCAGCAAAATGAAAAAGGCGCCAGGCAGCCAGTACGTGACGTAGCCAAGACCCGCCGTGCCTGTACCAGTAATGCTGTTAGCCCGTGTCTGATTATTTCACTCAGTAGATCAAAATAAACCAATCGTGACTGTACAAATAATGTTTTCAGAAGGCGTTCAATTATTTAACTCCTCAAATTGCCATGACCAGCCGTGCCTGTACCAGTTTTGTTCCGTGTCCAATTTATTAATCTAAGTTCATGGTACACGTTTTTATATTTTTTTTACGTTCGGCCAATAGCGCCGGCAGGCTTTCTTGATTGGGCATGTTGGTCGACACCAGCCGTTTAGTGACACAAGCAAGTATTTTATGCATACATATATATATATATATATATATATATATATATATATATATAGATATATATATATATATATATATATATATATATATATATATATATATATATATATATATATATATATATATATATATATATATATATATATATATATATATATATATATATATATATATATATATATATATATATATATATATATATATATATATATATATATATATATATATATATATATATATATATATATATATATATATATATATATATATATATATATATATATATATATATATATATATATATATATATATATATATATATATATATATATATATATATATATATATATATATATATATATATATATATATATATATATATATATATATATATATATATATATATATATATATATATATATATATATATATATATATATATATATATATATATATATATATATATATATATATATATATATACATATATATATATATATATATATATATATATATATATATGTATATATATATATATATATATATATATATATATATATGTATATATATATATATATATATATACATATATATATCTATATATATATATATATATATATATATATGTATATATATATATATATATATATATATATATATATATGTATATATATATATATATATATATACATATATATATATATATATATATATATATATATATATATATATATATATATATATATATATATATATATATATATATATATATATATATATATATATATATATATATATATATATATATATATATATATATATATATATATATATATATATATATATATATATATATATATATATATATATATATATATATATATATATATATATATATATATATATATATATATATATATATATATATATATATATATATATATATATATATATATATATATATATACATATATATATATATATATATATATATATATAAATATATATATATATATATACACACACACACACACACACACACAGACACACACACACACACACACACACACACACACACTCTTATGTACAGAATAAGAATTACGTAACCAGTCGGAGCTATAATCACGCTCAAATATTAAAAAGCATTAAAGTCACCAAACATACCTTTATATTTTTAATGTATCTCCCTGGCGTAAAAATAATTATCCACTGCATTACTAATCGTAGTCTTCATATTTAATTGTTGCTGAGAATCATTTGAAGGATAATACGGATTCACCGTCAACTTAAGACTCTTTAATGTCGGAAATTGTAGCTGGTAAGAAACTATGGTGCCCTTGCATTCTTACCAAAGACAAAGAGTTTTAAGAAGTCGTGATCCACAGCGACGAGCACCTTGTCGAACTGCTTTTGCCAGAAGCTACCCGACGTCCCCCACGCATGCTGCAGGGGTCTGTAAGGGAAGACATAGATGTGAAGCATGTCCCCCTCAGGGAATGTGACCTCTGGAAAAAAAACTTAGCACTCAAAGGATTTTTGTTCTTGAATTCAGGGTCTCTTAATACCGGCCATTGTATCGTAAGTGAGAATCTTGTGTTTGTATTCTTAAAACATGCGCCTGTAATCTGAGTGCATTATAATGAGGGCAAATCCCAATAAAAACGCACAAATGAGTCCCTCTTAAAAAAGCATTATCTGATGTATTCATAGAAGAAAAAAGCTATAGAGGCATGGTAATGTTATGAAAAACGCATATACTTATATATCAACTCTGCATTATAGCAATGTCCTAAAATGATAAAAAAAATATAATGATATGTGGAAGGTTTCCTTACTGTAATGTCTCTAATATAAAAAAATGTGCGAGTTAGTTCACCGAATCAAATGTATGTGGTGACTCACTCCATGAGGACAGTGGTGAGGGCCAGAAGGAGGAGCGGCCCAAGGGTTGCCGCGGCCGCCACCTTCGTCAAGGTAGAGGAAAACGTGCCCGAGCCGGTGGCGCCGCCCTTCACTGCCTCACGGGTCATACTTCTAGGCATCCCTGTTTGTTCTGCAATAAAGAAACACGACTTACATGGAAGTATTTTTATATCTATAATAAATATGTGTGTGTGTGTGTGTGTGTGTGTGTGTGATCACATAATGGACTCATGATCGCCAGCAAAACGCTCACGGAAAGAGATTGGCGTTTCATAACGATTCTTAACGAGTTACAGCTTCATAACGATCGATTTATCGGTGAAGCTGGAACCTCACACACCACCATCCTCCTCACTTCACATGAGCGTTTCTTTTTACCGTACATTAGAATACATAAGAACATAGAGAAACTGCAAGAGGTCGGGTGGCCTACACAGGGCAGCTTCAGAATCCCCCCCACTACTCACGATGGGTGAGGTGTAGTTTCAGGGATTACAGGTAGAGGCTTGATCCTCGTTTACCTTCGGTACGGGCGTACGCTCCAGTACCCTGTCTCCTTACTGCACCCACACCTCACTGCCACCTGTCATCCTCGTCCATGTAGCTATCCAGTCTACTCTTAAAACAAGCTATCGTCCCTGCACTAACTATGTGATTGCTGAGTCTATTCCATTCCCCCACCACCCTATTACTAAACCAATGCTTGCCTATATCTATCTTAAATCTTTACTTTTCTAATTTAAATCCATTACTGCGAGTTCTATCCTGCTGGCTAATTCTCAGTACTTTACTTATATCGCCTTTGTTGTAACCCTTGACCCATTTGAATACTTCTATCAGATCTCCCCGCACTCTTCGTTTTTCTAGTGAATGTAAGTTTAGATGTTTCAGCCTATTTTGATATAGGAGGTTCCTCAGCCCCTGAATCATCTTGGTCATCCACCTCTGAACTGATTCTAGCAAGTTGATGTCCATTCTGTAGTGTGGGCACCAAAACTGGACAGCATAATCTAAATGTGGCCTAACTAACGCTAGATAAAGTCAGATGATGAATGAACATAAGAACATAAGAATATAATAACGTAGGAGTCTGCAAGAGGCCGGTAGGTCTGTACAAGGCAGCTCCTTTGCGGTAGGGTCTAGAAGGCATAGGCTATATTCACACGAACGTTGAACTGTTCACCAGTAACACTGAATAGAACGAAAAAAAACGGTGACTTGCGCATAACGCTCATCAAGGACATCACCTTGCCTCTGTCAATGATGAACCATGACTGCCGTACGGGAAAAAACAGTCCGTTTGAAGTGCTCCATAGACTTATACAGTATTCTAGAACGTTCGCCGCTGAACAATTTAGCGATGCTTACGGCGGGTGAATCTCTACCGCAGGTGAATCTTAGCGCAGGGCACCGAGTGAACGATCTAATTGAGTTCATGTATTTCTAAACCGCAGGTTTTTCCCACACGGAAAAATACCGTTCGTGTAAAGCCAGCCGAAGGCTCGAAGCTACCTCAGCCTACCTCTGCTCCGGTCACAGACAGACAACCTTACCTACTACGCCACGGAGGTGTGTGTGTGTGTGTGTGTGTGTGAGGGGGGTGGGGGATTAATTAACCATGGCTTCATCACGTGTTGGGCCCATGATCGCCAGCCGGGAACAGCCTTCGGAGTTTCTTAGCCGATCTACTGACTCCTCCCCTTTTCTCAAGCTGGAATCGTGGCCTCTGCTTGTCAACGGAAGTCTTTCGGCTTCAGCGAGTCTCAAACTTCAGCCTGCCAAGCCACAGACTGACAGGACTGAGCCTTAGTCCACTGAGCTACCAGAGCGGTGTGTGGGGGGTGGGTGTAGCGTGTGTAAATTTAGCACACAAAAATCACAAATAATTACAAACATGAAATGCAAATTGCAAATTTTCTCCTTTACACACACACACACACACACACACACACACACACACACACACACACACACCGCTCCGTAGCTCAGTGGTTAGAAGCTCTGCGCTACCACGCTTCGCGGCCTGGCAGGTGAAGGTTCGAGCTCCGCTCAGGCCGGGGTTTTCCACTGACAAGGATCAGTTACTGTCCCCAATTGAGCAAGGGGCATGGGGTGTATGGTGTGCGAAGGTCCCGGCAGTACCCAGAGATCGACTATAATATGCCTTGCTCTTGTCGGGAGGCTACTTGCTGGCGATTGCGAGTCCAGCTCGTGATCAGGCTGTGGGTGAACTACACACACGCACAAGCACACATACACACACACACACACACGCACGCACGCACGTACACACACACACACACACACACACACACCGCTAGTTGCTTCACGAATAGCCTCAGCAGTATGGAAGAAAGATGGGTGTTCGCCCTACCTTCCGAGATGCACTGTGCGTCAGTTAGCTCTGAGGAGTGAGAGCGACTTCCAGGCCTGACCACGCATAAACAGCTGCCCAGTAAACCGGTTCAAACGGCCTCCACGATGGACCTGCTACACGGCTTCCCTGGGTGTAGGGGCAAGGGACGGTTACCTGAAATTCCTTGACCCTGAAAGGTGCGCGGCATCTTATGTCCAATTTCAACTCCTATAATTTTCAACGTACATATTCCATTGATTTTACTGATCAAAACTGCATTTATGGTAACTGAACTATAGTTATTGTACGAAGAACTTTATGAAAGATTTACACACTATCTGACAATACCACTTCAGAATAGTGATATCATATTGACCGGCTCCACTCAAATTGGAAATGTCTCGACAGATAAGACGCCAAGGTCGTCCCACTCTCCAAACAGCCCAACACCTTCGAAAGTCCACGATGTTGGCAAGTTTCTTATGCCGTCTTTCTGGCCGCCAGGTGCTGTGTTCACATGTTGTAATTAATAAGAAAAAAAAAGGGACTGAAACGGGATGGATCAAGTAAGTAGAGTAGAATGACTTCATGATGTTTAATATTATCTGTTGGCATGGATTAACTGATTTCTTGAAACTGAATTTCTTGAGTGTTAAGATAACGAAAAGACGATAAAGAGATAATATGATATCACTGATTTAATGTTGGCATGCATGACCTCGTTTTCCTTGTTACTTATCTAACCTCACCTATAGGTCAAGCACTTCCTCAATCACGTACCATGGATACAAGGTCCCCGACGAACTAACTTTTAATACTAACAATTTTTCAATACATTATCTCTGTGCGTGCATGTGTGTGTGTGTGTGTGTGTGTGTGTGTGTGTGTGTGTGTGTGTGTGTATATCTCTATATATATATATATATATATATATATATATATATATATATATATATATATATATATATATATGTACACACACACACACACACACACACACACACACACACACACACACACACACACACACACACACACACACACTTAAAAAAAACTTACATTATGATATCACGAGTTACATTAAACGAACTGTCAAATGACACAGACATGAAGATAGATGTATATACACCAAAATAACTTTTTAGTTGGGACTATAACAGTTCCACGTGCCAACAAATGTGAGGCGCCACCACAAACAGGCAAGTTAAAAAAGTCTCTTAGGCCGATGAAAGGAACCAAAAGTCTAGTTTTTAAGAAGAAGGGCCTCTCGCTTTTGTCACTCAAGGACAGAGGAGAAGGGGGAGAAAATGAAGGAGGAAAAGGGCTGGGAGGGTGGGGTGGAGGCAACGATGCCAGATTGTCGTACTTAGCCTCTTATGTTTTCCGATTTCTGACCCCCAAACTCTCTCCTCCACTCCAATAACTACATTTGTTTATAGTTACCGTTGAAAGGTTTAATTATTAGTGTCTTTTTGCTAGAGTTAAGTGTCTAAA